>NW_028270139.1:60923460-61224614 GCF_037043375.1 Chiloscyllium plagiosum | reverse complement strand
CGGTGCAACATCGAGGGCTGAAGGGCTGTACTGTGCTGTAATGTTCTATGTTCTATGTTCCATGGGGGCATTCTGCTGAGGAGGCCTGTCGGACGGATGTCCAGGAGGTCTGGTCGAGTGAGGCTCAGTGTTGGCAGGTTAGGTCACTCAAAGGGCCGGGGGATGAGATGTCTGGAGCACATTCAGAAGAGGGAGTGAAGGGTGGGTAACAGATAGCAGACAACACAGGTCCCTCCAATACTTCCCCATGGTGATCCAGGGAGATCAATGAATCTTTTATGTAGGGTTAGGCTGGTCTTTGGGAGGAAATGTCCCACTGGCAAAACATGACAGAAGGTGTTGCAGCCCCTGGTTAGTTGTGGTGTTTAACACTTGGTTAATGAGACTATGAGAGGGGAATGACAAGTGTCACTCACTTAGGGGTGTTGCAACATGGATGTCTTTGCATCCCCATAGCAGTGGTTCCTATTGACGCCGTGCAGGAACACGGGTGTCAGGTACCCACCCTCCTGTGCGGCATCATTCAGCTCGGTAATGGGATGTCCTTTCTTGTAATAAAGAGGCTGAATGAGAAGGATGGCACAGCGGTTTGTACTGATGCGTGTGGGGAGAAGGTATTGAGGTGTTCAGAGGGAGAGAGGAGGCAGCATGTTTGATTGTGTGGGAGTGTGGAGGTGGAGGGATAACAGGAACAAGGGAGAGACAGCAGCATAATGGCTCTGTGGTTAGCACTGCTGCCTCACAGTACCAGGGACCCGGGTTCGGTTCCACCCTCAGATGACTGTCTGTGTGGAGTTTGCACAGGCTTCCTGTGTCTGTGTGGGTTTTCTCCGTGCGCTCCAGTTCCCTCCCACAATCCAAAGATGTGCAAGTCAGTTGGATTGGCTGCCCAGTCCTCCTCATCTTGGAGGTGGCACTAATCAGGTGGCAGATCTATGACCATGTTGGCATGGTGTGGTTGCATGGCTTCCCATGTTGGTCCTGCAGGAAGAGGACTCGTCACCACCACCCCATCCACAAGCATTTCTAGATCCCAGTCCAACAAGCATGGTGCCAGCCTCCTGTGCTCTGCCCTCTCTCCTGATGCCTAAAACAGCAGAGCAACACAGCTTGCAGATGGCGGCACTGCTGAAAATGAGTGGCAGGCTTTGAAAGATGGCATAGCAGCAAGGGATGCTGGTCTTATGGAACACCCTCCAGTGAGCAGCAAGTCCCTCAGTGGTAAGATGGAGTGAGAGAAGGCGTGATTCCCACCATGAGGGCTCAAAGAGCTGTTAGAGGGGCATGTTTTGTAAATACAACAAGAAAACTCTCTTGGATTTACCATGAGAACTATTTCGCCAAGCCAGACTCAAATTACACTTCATCAAAGAAGTGCTAAGATTCAGCCCGATGTTTCTCTCCTAACATATTGTGCCAAATGCCAAATTCTATGTTGCTAATCATTTCTGAACTGATTAAATGAACAATAGTATCTGCATTCATTTTACAAGGAAATTTTCTTTGTGTCCTTTTTCTTCTCACAAAGGTTTTCCATTTCTGTTATTCTACTGATGAGTTTTCTGGTATATGTGCAATTAGTCACACGTCTGGTTGCTGTGGAGATGTTTTGCCATGCTGCAGCTTTGAAGAAGAAATGCTCAGTATTGGAGGGGAAAATCTTTCAGCCGTCTTGTCATGTATGGGAAGTATCAATTAGAATTGTAACTAAATTGTTTTTATCCATTTCCCATCGTCACTGGGCAGGAATCAGATAAACAGACCAAGTCATTATTTTATATTTCTCCTGATTTTTCATCACTTTGAATTAAATGGAAATTAAATTCAGACACAATTGGATTAGGCAGCAGATGCATTATTGACCCATTCCACCTCCAGGGACCATTTTAACTTTTCACAGCAGTTTTGTGGCTGAAACCTGTCGAAATAAGAGGGTGCTTCACTGACTTACACAAAGCAGTGTCAGGTTAATATCAGTTGAATTTGATTTAACAGGGCTCTCCAAGGTAAGGAGAAAAGTGCCATGCTTTCCACTGGTGCTGTTTAAAAATCTCTTCATTACCTGATTTCTGATCCTGGATGCTGCTTTCTGTTTATTTTGGTCAAGCAGTTTGCCAGCAGGATCCAGTTGAGGCTGGTGACTTAATCCCATTAAATGTAATGATATGCAGTTGTATCAGTGAAAACAAATTCTTTTATTAACTATTTCCATTAGGTTCAGAGGTTGGTGGGAGAGAACACCCATGCTGACTAAGTCCTCGTTCCAAGTGTGTCTGGATGTTAGCCAGTATCACTGATGTGGATCCCATTGGGTTGGGATATCTGGTCGGCATGGACGAGTTGGACCGAAGGGTCTGTTTCCGTGCTGTACATCTCTATGACTCTATGACTTTGTTTATTAGAATAATGGGAATGAGCCATTACCTTAATTTAGGCCTGCCTGTGCATTTTATATTGGCTTCTTCCCCTGTCCAACCAAATTCTGCTGAGGTTTAAAACTGACCTCATAGTTTTGTCCGAAGTATGATTGTTATATGATTGTTAAAGGTATCTGAAAGGGTTAATACTGATTGAATGCAGTTACCATTTCCCACTGTGATAATGTCAGAGGAATTGTATCAATGGAAAGACTGGGACTGCCATAGTGTTAGAGGTTTAGATGGATAGGAACTTGTTAAGAGTGTACAATAATTTTTTTCTGATTTAGTATATGGATGTACCTACTACAGAAGTTATAAAACGTGTCCTACTCTTGGGAAATAAGGCAGGGCAGGTGACTGAGGTGTTAGTGGGGGAGCATTTTGGGGCCAGCGACCATAATTCTATTAGCTTTAAAATAGTGATGGAAAAGGATAGACCAGATCTAAAAGTTAAAATTTTAAATTGGAGGAAGACCAATTTTGACGGTATCAGACAAGAACTTTCAAAAGCTGAGTGGGGGCAGATGTTTGCAGATAAAGGGACAGCTGGAAAATGGGAAGCCATCAAAAATGAGATAATGAGAGTTCAGAGACAATATATTCCTGTTAGGGTGAAAGGCAAGGCCAGTAGGTGTAGGGGATGCTGGATGACCAGAGAAATTGAGTTTTTGGTTAAGAAAGAAAAGGAAGCATATGTCAGGCATAGACAGGAGAGATTGAGAGAATCCTGAGTTGTGTATAAAGGCAGTAGGAGTACACTTATGAGGGAAATCTGGAGAGCAAAAAGGGGACATGAGATAGCATTGGCAAATAAGGTTGAGGACATCTAAGGGATCCTATAAATACATTAAGGACAAAAGGGTAACGAGGGACAGTATGGGGCCCCTCAAAGGTCAGCGAGAAAGCCTATGTGTGGAAACACAGGAGATGGAGGAGACTTTAAACAAGTATTTTGCATCAGTGTTTAATGTAGAAGAGGACATGGAAGATATAGAATTGGAGAAATAGATGGGGAAACAGAACACCTACTAACGGAACACTTCAGACAACATCTCCAGGACACATGCATGACACAACCTCACCGCCCTGTGGCTGAACACTTTAATTCCCTCTCCCACTCGGCCAAGAACATGCAGGTCCTGGGCCGCCTCCACCGCCAATACCGTAAGCATCTGACACTTGGAGGAAGAACGCCTCATCTTCTACCTTGGGACCCTCCAAACGCATGGGATCAATGTGGATTTTACCAGTTTCCTTATTTCTCATTCTCCCACCTTATCCTAGATCCAACTTTCCAACCTGACACCACCCTTTCGACCTGTCCTATCTGTCCATCTTCCTTCCCACCTTTCTGCTCCACCCTCCTCTCCAACCTATCACCTTCACCCGCACCTTCATCTACCTGTTGCATTCTCAACTACCTTTCACCAAACCCCAACACCCCACCCCCGCCCCAACGATTATCTCTCAACCCCCTTCGGCCCACAAGCTTAATTCCTAATGAAGGGCGTATGCTCTCCTGCTCCTCCAATGCTGCCTGGCTGGCTGTGTTTTTCCAGCACCACACTCTCGACTCTGATCTCCAGCATCTGTAGTCCTCACTTTCTCCAACATCTTGAAAATGTCCATATTACCAAGGGGGAGGTGCTGGATGTCTTAAAATGCACAAAGATGGATAAATCCCCAGGACCTGATTAGGTGTACCCTAGAACTCTGTGGGAAGTTAAGGAAGTGATTGCTGGGCCTCTTTCCATTTCTATCTCAGATGACCGAATCAACACAGACATTGACTATAAACCGACCGACTCCCACAGCTACCTAGACTACACCTCCTCCCACCCTGCCCCCTGTAAAAACGCCATCCCATATTCCCAATTCCTTCATCTCCGCCGCATCTGCTCCCAGGAGGACCAGTTCTGATATCGTACAATCCAGATGCCTCCTTCTTCAAAGACCGCAATTTCCCCCAGATGTGATCGATGATGCCCTCCACTATCTCCTCCACTTCCCGCTCCTCCGCCCTTGAGCCCCGCCCCTCCAATCGTCATCAGGACAGAACCCCACTGGTCCTCACCTACCACCCGACAAACATCCATATGCATCGTATCATCCGTCGTCATTTCTGCCACCTCCAAACGGACCCCACCACCAGGAATATATTTCCCTCCCCTCCCTGTCAGCATTCCAAAAAGACCACTCCCTCCATGACTCCCTCATCAGGTCCACACCCCCCACCAGCCCAACCTCCACTCCCGGCACCTTCCCCTGCAACCGCAAGAAATGCAAAACTTGCGCCCACATCCCCCCCCCTTACTTCCCTCCAAGGCCCTAAGGGATCCTTCCATATCCGCCACAAATTCACCTGCACCTCCACACACATCATTTACTGCATCCGCTGCACCCGATGTGGCCTCCTCTATATTGGGGAGACAGGCCGCCTACTTGCGGAACGTTTCAGGGAACACCTCTGGGACACCCGGACCAACCAACCCAACCACCCCGTGGCTCAACACTTCAACTCCCCCTCCCACTCCACCAAGGACATGCAGGTCGTTGGACTCCTCCATCGCCAGACCATGGCAACATGACGGTTGGAGGAAGAGCGCCTCATCTTCCGCCTAGGAAGCCTCCAACCACAAGGGATGAACTCGGATTTCTCCAGTTTCCTCATTTCCCTCCCCCACCTTGTCTCAGTCAAATCCCTCGAACTCAGCACTGCCTTCCTAACCTGCAATCTTCTTCCTGACCTCTCCGCCCCCACCCCCACTCCGGCCTATCACCCTCACCTTGACCTCCTTCCACCTATCGCATTTCCAACGCCCCTCCCCCAAGTCCCTCCTCCCTATCTTTTATCTTAGCCTGCTGGACACACTTTCCTCATTCCTGAAGAAGGGCTCATGCCCGAAACGTCGATTCTCCTGCTCCTTGGATGCTGCCTGACCTGCTGCGCTTTTCCAGCAACACATTTTCAGCTCTTTCTTTGTGTCATCGATAGTCACAGGTGAGGTGCCGGAAGACTGGAGGTTGGCTAACATGATGCCACTGTTTAAGAAGGGTGGTAAGAACAAGCCACAGAACTGCAGACCAGTGAGCCTGACATTTGTGTGCAAGTTGTTGGAGGGAATCCTGAGGGACAGGATTTACATGTATTTGGAAAGGCAAGAATTGATTAGAGATAGTCAACTTGGCTTTGTGCATGGGAAATTATGTCTCACAAACTTAACTGAGTTTTCTTAAGAAGTAACAAAGAGGATTGATGAGGGCAGAGCAGTAGATGTGATCTATATGGACTTCAGAAAGGCGTTCAACAAGGTTCCCCATGGGAGACTGATTAGCAAGGTTAGATCTCATGGAATACAGGGAGAACTAGCCACTTGGATACAGAACTGGCTCGAAGGTAGAAGACAATGGGTGGTGGTGGAGGGTTGTCTTTTAGACTAGAGGCCTGTGACCAGTGGTGTGTCACAAAGATCAGTGCTGGGTCCACTGCTTTTTGTCATTTATATAAATTATTTGGGTGTGAATGTAGGAGGTATAGTTAGTAAGTTTGCAGTTGACATCAAAATTGGAGGTGTCGCGGACAGCAAAGAAGGTTACCTCCATGTACAATTGGATCTTGATCAGTCAGGCCAATGGGCTGAGAAGTAGCAGATGGAGTTTAATTCAGATAAATGCGAGGTGCTGCATTTTGCGAAAGTAAATCTTAGCAGAACTTATACACTTAATGGTAAGTTCCTGGGGAGTCTTGCTGAACAAAGAGACCTTGGAGTGCAGGTTCCTAGCTCTCTGAAAGTGGAGTCGCAGGTAGATAGAATAGTGAAGAAGGTGTTTGGTATGCTTTCCTTTATTGGTCAGAGCATTCAGTATAGGAGTTCAGAGGTCATATTGCAGCTAGGCCACTGAGTTAAGCTATTTGGTTCAGTCACTTTTGGAATATGCAATTCTGGTCTCCTTCCTATCAGAAGAATGTCATGAAACTTGAAAGTGTTCAGAAAAGATTTACAAAGATGTTGCCAGGGTTGGAAGATTTTAGCTATAGGGAGAGGCTGAATAGGCTGGGGCTGTATTCCCTGGAGCATCGGAGACTGAGGGGTGACCTTATAGAGGTTTATAAAATCATGAGGGGCATGGAAAGGGTAAATAGACAAGGTCTTTTCCCTGGGATGGGGGAGTCCAGAATTAGAGGGCATAGGTTTAGGGTGACAGTAGAAGAATTTAAAAAGGAGCTAAGGGACTCTGTTTTCACGCAGAGGGTGGTGTGTGTGTAGAATGAGCTGCCAGATAAGGTGGTGGAGACTGGCAAAATTACACATTTAAAAGGCATCTGGCAGTGTATATGAATAGGAAAGGTTTAGAAGGATATGTGCCAAATGCTGGTGAATGTGACTAGATTACGTTAGCATATCTGGTTGGCATGGATGAGTTGGACCGAAGGGTCTGTTTTTGTGCTGTACATCTCTATGATTCTATGACTCTATGACAAAGCTTGAAGGAGACAGTCCTGAAGTTAATGTGTTCTTAACAGACTCTGTAGCAATGTAGGTTATATTCATGTAAGCCATAAGTCATTGTTGACATGTAATAAACTTCAAATTTGCTCAGTGTTCTTTTAGTTTGACCAGAAAGCTTTCCTCATATATGTCATACTCCTCTGGCTTGAAGCAACACACACAAGAACAATGATCACACTTAAAGGGCCAAAATCATTACACAATACCTCTTTTTGGATGAGAAACAGACTATGTGCAAATATTTAGATGTGTATTAATCCCTAATCTACAATCCTTTCATTTTAATTTAGTACAAGTTTCTTTGCACATCAGTTTTATTTGAAAACAGTGCAAACACAAAAATAGTCTCAAATTTAGAGACAGTAATTTTAAAGATTACATAAATGATGTATTTGAAGGAAATGGATCATTTAAAAAAAATAAAATGAAGTAAGTTCGTAGACATATTAACTTTCTTGACATAACTTTCCAAATCTACAACCTCAGCCAAGTAATTAAGCATATGCTTGGGAACACCAACTTCAATTTCCCTTCCAAAGTGCACACCATCGTGACTAAGCAGTATAAATCAATTACCATTCCTTAATCATTGTAGGATTAAAATCCTGAAACTCCCCGCAGCTCTGTGGACCAATGGCATATCCACCTTCAAAAGGGCAATTACTAATAGCCAATAAATACTTATCTAGCTACTAACACCTACACATACCATTCTGAACATCAATGAAATCTCATGCAGTCAGCATCTGAATCTTTTTGAATTTGAGTAATTTGCATAGCTCCCATATTACAATGGCAGCCTGCATAATTTATACTCTGCTGAATATGTGCAAAAGAATTTACAGTCTTTGTCATGTTTTTAAGCACAGAGCATGAGTTTTACACTGAACAATAAAACCATTGAATTTGGTAAATTGTAACTTCCTTTCCAATCAAAAAATCAATTGGCCTTGCAATTCCCAGACCAACAGGCTTGACTTAAGGCTTATTCAGTGACTAACAAAACTCACTCAGCAATTCAGATACATTTCATTAATCCACTTTTGTGAGTAATGTCATGGCATTTATATAAATGAGTTAATGTAGATGATGAAGTCCACACTGATTTTCAGACTTATTTTACAGATGATAGCTTCTGGATAAGCAGAGTACTAAATTATTGACTTTCTCTGCAGCACATTACCAAGAATAGACAGCTCTACCTCCCATTGACCTGGTGTTTGTCTGCCATTTCCAGGTGGCAAAATCCATCTTTTAACAAAGCAAAATGGGACAGTGTCTTAATCCTGCTGTACTTCACAATCCAAACATATTCACTGAAATCATGTATTTCAAAGTCTGGAAATTGTCTGGTTAATTGTAAAGATGAACATTCTCCCAATTTCATCATTAAAAGAAAACACTATTATTTTATAATCTTTGATAAATTAGAATAATCTACAATTTAATCATAGTTAAATAAATTATTTGAAGAAGAGGGCTTGAAAATTCTCAACTACCTCAAGAATATCCATAGGGGGCACTGTCAACACATGCCAGATATCAGTGAAAAAAAATTAAATAAAAAGCAACATTTTGTTTGAGTTTTTTTTCTAAAATCAGGACTTCGCTAATGAAAATATACAAATAACCTCACAAGTAAATATATTTCTTATTATTTTTCTTGCAGAATGCATTCAGAGCAAAATGAACCCAGTGTATGTTTTTAACATGGAAACAGAAAGCAAAGTAGATATGCATTTGTTACTTATGATGCAGTTTATTCATCGCTTTCATCCTTCCACTTAGAGATACATTTTTCTTCACATGTTAACAGCAGCTTTCAAATGAAAAGGTTACTTTGAGACATGTATAATTACCACAGGACAAAGTACAACGGCACCCTTAGGTTTGTGTATATTTTTATATTGCACAATCGATGACTTACTAGCAACTAATTCATTCTTAGAAAATGCCAATGTACCACCATTAGTCATTTTATTGCTTTGCATGCGTTCAACCCTTTTATAATGATTTGAAATTGATTTTTTAAAAATGTTAGGTAGGAGCTATGTTTGAATCAAAGGCAGGCATCATTCACTTCAGGATAATTCCAAGTAAGACTGCAATCTGAGATGGTGGAGCATTGTTTCTCTTAAAAAAAATGTGTATCTGCAAATATACAAATATCCTTCAGCACTTGGGACATGATTTTGCTTCTGTAAATGTAAATGTTTGAGGTTAAATGGCTGCAGTAAATGTCTGGAATGTTGCACGTTAATCTTCCTGCTTGTATGGGGAAGACAATCACTGATTTGTAACAATTATTGATGTATATCTGTCGGGAGTGTGGTGCTGGAAAAGCACAGCAGATCAGGTAGCATCTGGGGAGCAGGAGAATCAACGGTTCGGGCATAAGCCCTTCATCAGGAATGAATATATCTGTCAGATTTTTTACGGTGGTCTCATTAAAGGAGATAATTTCATCCTTTTCAGTGTTTATTGTGAGCAGGAATTGCATCTAATTTACATGATTGTATTGATGACCTGGTCAATCCATGGAAGATGCTGCATCTTTATCTTTTGTATTATGGTGAAACAATGTTCCTCTGTCTATAGATGGTCGAGGAGATTCACAATATTGTACATAAATTTTATGTTGCCTTGCAGCCTTTACATATGCTGGACTCTTATCTTTAGTGAAACAACACTGCACTCTGTATACTGATATGTCTATACCTGCTCAACATAATATTTATGAAAATGGTGATGTGAATATTTAAATCTATAACCTAAACAGTGTGTATTTTTATGCTGGCCATACTACCCATTAGACTCTGACTGAAAGATCTTGGAGTGTTAGCTATAATTCAGATATGCCACTGTCTCTGAGTGTTTCTTCAGTTTGAGAAGAAGCAGCAAAGAAGAAATAAAAAATGTCCTAGTACCATTTAAAATAAATGCAAATCACAACTTTTTGATGCATTTCCATTGTTTGTATGACCAATAGAGATGTAGAGCATCTGGTTTTGATATACCTACTGTTGAAAGGCTATGGCAGCATTAGGCAGGCTTAACCATCTACAAGTAATTAAGCTTGTGCAGAAGTTATTAAATTGTCAAGGATTTTCAATTAAAGAGACTTTTATAGAGCTAAAATTCCAATAATTATACATCAGAATTGGAAATGAACTTTTTTTTATAATTTTAACATGTTATATTTCATGAGTTATTCACTGCTGGTTTGCTCTCTCTCCATAGTATTGTTTATAATTCTGGAACATTATTCCAGAGAAGTGGTTAGTTCATGCAAATCCTCCCTTTGTATCAGCTAAAAATTAGAATCAATCGTATTTTTATAAAAATCAGTTCAATTGTATAAATTAAAACACAAAAGTGGCCCTTACACCAATCCCTTGGAAAGTCACTCAGGACTTTCCTCCAAATGTAGCAGATCTTCTTAGCAAGATCCCAAAGTATATTTTACCCTTCAGTTGTGTTATGTGTTCCTTGGGTTTACTTAATTTCACAACTTTTGGATTTAACTCAGAAACTTTCACAGTGACCTTCTACAGGTCAACTACACCAAGGCTTAGATGTTTTATATTCAATAAGGTTAGGTCAACATGATCTCTTTTCGAAAATAGCATCAATGACTGATTTTATAGGGTATTCATATTAAGACATCTGGACTTGTGTTTATGACACTTTTTGAAGATGGATTAATTTGTTTCTGTCCATTGATACCTTCCAAGTGTCCACTGAACCTCAATTATAATAATTATTTAAACCTTTTCTTAGACCGTCTCAATATCTGGATTAAATATCATCTGGTGAGATGGGAAGATATATCTTTCTCATTTATATCAGAGTCACAGAATTTACCTAAATACTCTCTGTTAGAAAAGGGCATCTGTTCATGTTTTCCCTTGAGGAAATAGTGTACAGAATATTAATTACCTTGTGCTCTTCCTTAACTTGAAGCTCTTTCAACAAAAGTGCTTCCCACCTCTGCATTCTCTAGATGTCAAGTTCCCAGACTATAATCAAGAATTACTCAGGATAGTGCATTTAGAATTTAACCCAGCAACTTCCATGCAGTCTACATTCTAACACACTGAGATTGACCCCCAACAAATGTTTGTGAGTCTTGATTGAATAGGAGTGAATAACAGTAGAACTGAATCAGGAGAGGTATGTATACTAGGTTGAGATAGAAACATTTGTGACTATACAGTCTGTTCTATTCTGATATAATGCAATAGTTTAGTTCTCATGCGATCCCACATTATTAGAAAATTACATTAACAGCCATGCCATTTGAACCAATGGGACAGGAATTGTTATAGCCGTTACAAGTAAGGAAAGTTTGCATTCTACAAATAATGGTCTAAATTCTTCAATCGAGTTATAGCCAATCTGCGTTGAAGAAACATGCATTAATGCAGATCATAAGTTGTTTGATACAGTGTTATGAAAATACAAATTGAGCTGAGGTCGCTTAGCAATCGTCGAAGTAACAATGAGAAGATGTTTCATATACATCAAATCTGTGAATGTCAGAAGACAGTAACATGACTGATGAAGGGCTTATGCCGGAAACATCGATTCTCCTGCTCCTCGAAAGCTGCCTGACCTGCTGTGATTTTCCAGCACCACACTCTCGATTCTGATCTCCAGCGTCTGCAGTTCTCACTTCCTCCTTCCTGATGAAAGCTCCTGTCCATTTTGCAGGTTAGTTTCACTGAAACATTTTACAAATATATCAACATACTGTGATCTGCAAACAGCATCATGAATAAGTTAGGGATAAATTAGGACATTAATAGCCATTTAAAGGGACTAAATAGAAAGAAGGAGAGGTTGAAAGGTCATTGCGGTCACATGAACTTCAATACAAAAGGGAACATGAGAATAGGGGAATTATATTTCACATAGAACCAGCAGGTCATCCACAAGGACATGAAATTGAAACCTTGCCATTTTAGATCCTGAGTTAACTGTACAGTAATGATATAAAATGGCTTCTGTCACATGGAGAGCAGGCAGAATGTTTATTGTTTATATTCTTTGGGGGTGGAGTTAAATTGTTTGAACTTGAGTTAGGGCAATTGCATGAAGTATATATCCACTGATTCAACAATACCATGCACCTAGCATCATGTTACATTTCATTAGCAGGAAATTCATTGTGCAAGTAGACAATTACCTATAATGGTCTAAAGTTATCACAACCAATACAGTTTTTGTAGTAATTGTTTCCTTGTCATATCTGATAAACAAATGTAATCACACAATAACTTCAAAGTGTCACCTGGGTTTGGTATTTCTAAAATATATTCTATAGCTCACACTAGAAGACTATGTTTAAGAGCTGCCACATTTGGATACTGAACTGTGCGTATACATGGACATAACCTGTTTAATTAAAGGGTGCCTTTTTTTGGAAGGGGATGCTATCATGATAGATCATGGTCAGAATTCCACTCCCTAATGTAGCATGAACACTTCGGTTATGTAGTATAAACTGGAAAATCTTGCAAACCTCAGAGCTCTTTTTTGAGGCATGGCATTGTCATCCTTGTGAAGCTTTCGTGGCATGTCATATCAGGGCATATGAGGTTTCATTGTGAATAGTGTGAGGGCTCAGGAACATTCTTCATAAAGCACTGTTTTCTTTCTAATATTCTTCAAAGATTGTTTGTTCATACATCTAATATGGACAATGCAATATCTGGAACCCTTGTGGCATTGCTTCAACTATGAAGACATCATCCAGGAAGACAATGATATCAATGTTGCCTGCAAATATGCAGAATCAACAACTTCAGAGGCTGTGCTCAGCTTCAAAAGAGAGAAGCAGCAGGTGAAGATCCACCACTGGAGCAGAGGAGAATGATGTGACCTCATATCCAAAGGCCTC
This sequence comes from Chiloscyllium plagiosum, assembly GCF_037043375.1. Taxonomy (NCBI): domain Eukaryota; kingdom Metazoa; phylum Chordata; class Chondrichthyes; order Orectolobiformes; family Hemiscylliidae; genus Chiloscyllium; species Chiloscyllium plagiosum. Next base: position 61,211,781 of record NW_028270139.1, on the reverse strand, counting down.
ACAATCATTTTCTACAGTTCTTCAAAACCTTGCAGGCGGAGACAAAAGATGTCCCAGGCTACCATCATTGAACTATTTCACTGCTGGAGTATGACTTATTCTTTGAAGTATTGGATGGCCAGACAATCCTGAGGGCCACCGTGAATTAGCTGCTATGTATTGATGCTAGGTTCATTTCAAGGAACTGGTGACCTCAACCTACAAATGTATCCATTTGATGTAATTTTTTCCAGATTACACCAGTTTATATCCTTCCCCCATGACAAAGAGATTCAAGGATTCTCTTCCATTACTAGCTTCCCTCAGATGCAAATTGATTGCAACCACATTGCTGTGAGAGCACCCTATCAGCAAGCTGCATACTTCATCAATGGGAAAGGCTTCCACTTTGTCAATGCTCAAATTATAGGTGACCATTGATGGTAGATTTTGAAGGTGTGTGCCAAATATCCTTGGAATCATCAAAATGTGTCCGTATAAAATAACCGACAGCTTTCTGCTTTATTCCAACATTCTTGGGCCATAGAGCATTGGCTGTTGGGTACAAGCACTACCCTTACAATATCTGACTCAAGACCAACTGTACAATGCTCTCAGGATGTAGAAGAAAGAAGCTACAATGCTGACAAGGCATCTCCCAGCACCACATGGAACAAATCATAGTCCTCCTTAAAATTAGGTCTTCATACCTGAAATGCTCTGACACAGCCTTGTCATTCTATCCAGAAAGTGTGTGTTGCATCATGCAACACGCTGTGCCACAAGCAGGAGATGTCCTAGGTGCATAGGAAATGTAGGATCAACAGCAGCAAAATTCTGAGACTCATAGAGACATGCAACATAGTGTGATGGAGAAATGCATCATCAAGTTTGAGTAGACAGATATAAATCCATTGAAATCCACTTCCAGGATGAATGAGTGGAATTTGAACCTCCTTCAAATGTGTAATTGTTGGTGGTACAATGAACAAACCATGCTTAGTGCGAATGACATATGGACCTGGTTATTTTTCATGACTTGAAGTTTTCTGTTGCTGATTGAAGATTTCTTTATCCATCTCTGTATGGGTTTGATATCTTTTGGTGATCCATTTCCAAGTATATACATTTTACAGGTCCAACTTACTGTTAGGGAAAGAGTAGTAAGCAATGAGATGAGGTATTATAATGGCCTAGTGTAAGATCAGATAGCTATTAAAACTTCAGTTTTAAGAATAGCTGAATATTGTGCAGTGAAGTCTCTCATGACAGGTAGCAAACTGACTGGAATCCTGAGGCACCTTCTTTGACCCTCCCATTTTCTGATAGTGTTCCACATTTCAAAGTTCTCATAGGCCGCTAAATTGCTTGAACATGCTTGAACTTCCTGTGGGATAGTATTTAACGTGAGATAGGGTGAGCCTTGTGCAGCTACAGTGCTAAGAGGGAGAATGGACATGCAAACTTCCTGTAGTACACCTTCTGTTTTGAATGGCAGTCCAGTCCCTTGATAAGGTGATTCGACAGAACAGACCTATCCCTCCAGAGAGGAACCATCACTGATTCCACAATCTCACTTACAAAGTGGGTGAGTATTAATGTAGAAAATCAGTGCAGTCCAACACTAGCATCACCCCAGAAAAATGCATTTTACCTCAGTGTTGTTCACATTAAACGATGATATCTTAGCTGCAGCCATCAACACCATGGTTCAAGGGTCCATCTCTTTTGTTGGCCTGAAAGGCCTGGAAGAATTGCTATCTTCCCTGAGGGTATTTGGGCTGAAAGGGCCCAAGTACCCATAGAATGTCCTGCCCAAATGCAAATTTACTGTCCTTGACTTGGACATCTTTGATATCAGAGACAGGGAGTGGGTGGCAATTGCAGGAATTCTGGAATGTCCTGAGAGGAAGCTGCTGGGGCCTCTGTGTTTGGCACACCACCCTATTTCCCTGAGAGGAAGTGACACATGGAGTGAGGTGAAGGTCCCTTGCACCCCCACCCCCTCATTTGTCACTGATGGCAACAGCAAAGGAGTACAGCTCTGGGTACATTTATCAGAGATGAGTGTGCTGGACCTGAGTCTCCATGGCAATCACCAATTGCTCACTGAGACAGCCAGATGCATGCACATCAGAGCTAGCAGGCCACTGACATCTCCATTCTTCCAGTTTGTTTACTCTCTGCCTCTAACAAACCTGCCTGCTGTTACTTTGCTTTCCTGTGCATCTTGACAACATTTTAAATGGCTGAGACCAGGGCATGGAGTTAAGTAGATGTCTGATCACCAGTAGCTTCTTGAGAGTCAGACTCCTGGACATTTCTTCTTCAATTAGTTGAAAGCCTTGCCGATGCATCCTCTGAGGGTTCAGTGGCTACCTCCACAGAGGTGGAGGTGGAACTGAGAATGTCTGGAACTGGCCAAATCAGGGCAAGGGTTCACTGCATGCCATGAGTACCTCAATAACAAAAGTGAGGACATCAGCTGTCTCAGAGGGATAAAAGCCTGTGCAGGTTAATAATAGTGTTGGTGCTATTGGAAGAATAATGTTGAACAGTACAACAATGTTTTTGGGTTGGTTGATCAGTGAGATCTTCCCATCCCCATATGAATTATCAGCTTCTTCTGTGGCCAAATACAGAAGCTTTGCTTCATATCGTGAAAATCTACAACATCCTGCACTGGTCACAGCCCTCTCAATCAGTTTGTAGGCTAATCTCTCCTGCAATAAGAGAAAGGAATGTTTGTCTATGATGGGAGTAGCTGGAAAGAGCAGCTATTGATAGTGCAGGAGCAGGGGAGATGGAGAGGTGTTCTCAATGAGTGAGTATGAATTGCAGAGAAATGGTTTGTTCATTTGTAGGATGAGTGGATGAGAGGACTTGAGTGGGCACGATGCATGCAACAATGAGAGTTGTAATCCTTGATCCTTGGTGAAAGGCAATGGCAAATAGTAAGAGGTCACCCTGTGAAGTGAAGGCAAAATAGCAATCAAAAGATAGTGGCACTTAATCTTGCAGAGCTCAGAAGGTCATTAACTGCCTTCCTGCACTACTGTATGTTCCTTTCAATCCAGGACATAGCACAGAGCCAGGCTGCTGTTTCAGTCCAGGCTGGTTATCTGATTGTGTGCCCTCCTTTGCCTGTAGTATTGCCCTTTGCCCAGCACTCCACACTCCATCACCTCCACATCCCTGTTAGCGCACTGAGATGCTAACTTGTCTTTTTAGCCATTTTGTTGAAGATAATACATTCTCCCCGTGTCTGTGTGGGTTTCCTCCGGGTGCTCCGGTTTCCTCCCACAGTCCAAAAATGCGCAGGTGAGGTAAATTGGCCATGTTAAGTTGCCCGTAGTGTTAAGTGAAGGGATAAATGTAGCGGAATGGTTCTGGGTGGGTTGCTCTTCGGAGGATCAGTGTGGACTTGTTGGGCCAAAGAGCCTGTTTCCACACTGTAAGTAATCTAATCTAATCTAATCTAATCTAATGATGGTGCAGGACTACTGTGTGAAGGCTAACTTCTGGCTTGCAGTATCTGAAGTGCTGTGGAGCTGCAGTTTAAAAACAACACCAGTAGCATAAACATTGCAAAGTCCTGGCAGTAGTAATCCCTTCAGCCTCTCCTGCCAGACAATTCCACAAGTGCCGTAGAGGCTGGCTGCATAATTACTACAAAGAAGAGTGAAAGATTGTGTGAGAAAAGTCAATATGGGCTATGGTAGACTAACACATAAATCTCACTTGAAAGCCATCTTGGCAAAAATGGGAAGATTCAGTTCATCATTACCTAATATGTTGCTGATGTGTTTTAAAGGACACAGAGTGAAAATCCTTTAATAATCCTATAGTAGAAGTTATGTAATTGACTGAAACAGTCATAAAATATTGCATATTTTATAGAATACAAATGGATCACGTGGTTGAACTAAAATCTTTTCAATAATTAGCTTTGCACTGATACCCATAATAGCTGGTAAAGCTTAAGTGGATCATACCCGATAAGAAACACCTTTATGATCCTTAACCACCGGCTGTCTTGTTTTTTCAAAATTAATTAACTGTGCGAGATGATACATTTACACTTCATTCCAAATTGTTTTACCTTTATTTTTAGCACATATATAATGTCACTGAAACAGTGACAACTGGTAACAAGCCTGACCCTAGCTGATGTGCAACTGCTTAAAACACTTCACCTTCGTCAAAATTGCTTGCTTACATTTGTTTGTGAACAACCTATGAACAAAATCATAAAACATTGTGTACACAGATGGTTTCTGCATTATAGCACTACTTGAATAGTTCTTTTTGCAGCCGAAATATTCTCTAAAAGTCTTACTAAAAATGCATTTAAATACAGTATGAAATGAAAATTGCATTTTGTAAACAGAAATTGAAATTACATTACACGATCTTTATTTAAATTAGAACATTTTATCCTAATATTGCTGGTGTATCCTTGTCCTCATGATAGTTTGTGTATTTTTTTTAATGAAAATTGTAACTTTTACTGCCAACATGTAGGGATCATGCCAAGTGGACTTTATGTACTGGATACATTTTGTAACAGAGGAGGAAGAATCAGACTGAATGTTGATTGTCCTACTGAGATGATTTAGAGTGTAGGTCTGGGAATGCAATTGGGAAAATGTGCAGTAGCACACTCGCACCATCTCAGAATTATAGAATCTCTGTAGCATGAAAACAGGCCATTCGGCCCAACAAGTCTACACGGACCCTTCGAAGAACAACCTACCCAGACCCATTCCCCTACATTTACACCTGACTTACAAATCCCTGAGCACTATGGGCAATTTAGTATGGTCAATTCACCTGACCCGCAACCTTTGGATCGGGGGAAGAAACCAGAGCACCAGGAGCAAACCCACACCGACACAGGGACAGTTCCTCATGGACAGTCACCCGAGGGTGGAATCCAACCGGGGTCTCTGGCACTGTGAGGCAGCAGTGCTAACCACTGATCCACCATGCCACTCCAGTTCTATTGGATTTTAATGTCACCATCCCTCATGTTGGGATTGAAAAACATGCGAGGAGAAAGTGAGGACTGCAGATGCTGGAGATCAGAGCTGAAAATGTGTTGCTGGAAAAGCGCAGCAGGTCAGGCAGCATCCAAGGAACAGGAGAATCGATGTTTCGGGCATAAGCCCTTCTTCAGGAAGGGCTTATTGAAAAACAGCCACCTAGAATATTAGCCTGGGGTTCTGCATGACTGGTTCAGGGATACTAGAACTTGGGAATATTTTATAATCTTGACAGAGGCTGAGTGAGGACAGCAGAGGTCACCTGCCCAACAGCAATTCATTTGACCATCTTGGGAAGAGCTGTGAGGATTTGTGCATTGGCAACTGAGAGCTCCAATGTGTGTGGAATTGAGCTGGAGGGGGATCTTGCCAGTAGGAAGATGGGGTGGTGAAGCCTCCTTTCTGAAACCTGAGCATGAACCTGCTGGGGTTCAATAGTTACAAATGTAGCTGCAGGTCACCATGTGGAGAGGGTCCCCCTCCACAACTGGCAGCTGTGATCATGAAGGACTTAAGCCTTCTGTAATCCTGCACAGAATATTTCCCAATGGGTATCCAATTTCACTGGTCTACCAATTAATAATTGTCAGGGCACCTGAAAGTAGTTACTACATTGGGTGCCTTTTCCAATCAATGCCTCAGGGGCGGTCGCTTCTGGTTTCCTATCTTGGAATTGAGGTCTCACCAGGGCCATGATCCAACTGGGAATATTCAACCCGAAGTCTCCATCAACAACAGCGCATCTACACAGGCTTTGAATGTAGGAAATCATCTCAAGACAATCATAAAACAATCATTTAAATAAAAATGATATTGACAAAGTAAGGAGAATTATCACAAGTGACTAGAGGCTGAGTTAAAGGGAAAGATTTTAAAGAGATGCTTTAAGAAGACAGGGATCTCGAAAGACTGAAATTTTGAGAAAGGGAATTCCAGAACTTAATTCCCAAACTGCTGTAGATATGAAGTAGTGAAGTAAATGAGGGTTGTCCAAGCACTTTACATAGTTGCAGGTCTGGAAATAGAGTTAATTCATACATGAGGATAAAAATTTAAAATTAAGAAATTAGTGAACAGGAGTGAATGCAGATCAATGAGCACAAGGCAGATGCATGCATTCGTTTGATGAAAATCAGATTTCAGGCATTATAGTCTTTTAATATTTCATTGGATTTGGGAAAGGTGGTGGGATTACTTGCATTTGTTGTCCATCCCTAGTTGTTATTGAATAGAATGGTTTGTTAGGCCAACTTAGACAGCATGTAGGCAAGACCAGGAAAAGATCACAGAGTAGGTGACATGAGATCCATGGTGAGTTGGTAAGCTGGATACAAAATTGGCTTGGTCATAGAAGTCAGGGTAGTTGTGGAGGCTGTTTTTCTGACTGAAGGTCTGTGACTAATGATGTTCCACAAGGATCAGTGCTAGGACTTCTGTTCTTTGGAATGTATACAAATGATTTGGATGAAAATGCAAATGGTTTGATTAGTAATTTTGCAGACAAATGGTGGAGTTGAGAAAGGTTTTCAAAAGACATAGCAGGATATAGATCAGTTGGACAGTTGGGTGGGGAAATGGCAGAGGAGTTTAATTCATCACAATTCAGAGAGGTGATGTGTTTTGGGAGGTTAAGTGGAAGAGGAACATATACAATAAATGGTAGGACCCTTAGGAACATTCATAAATAAAGGGATCTTGATGTGAATGGGCATTGCCCCCTGCAAGCGGCAACAGAAGTGGATAAGGTAGTAAAGAAAGCACACAGCATGCTTGCCTTCATCAGTCAGAGTTAAAAATTACATAACACCAGGTTATAGGTTGTGTGAATTTTAACTTTGTCCACCCTAATCCAACACCGGCACCTCTACTTCATCAGTCAGGGCATTGCATATAAAAATTGACAAGTCATGTTGCAGCTATATAAAACTTCATACAGGCTATATTTGGAGTATTGTGTGCAGTTCTGGTCGCCGCACTATAGGAAGGATAAGGATGCTTTGTGGAGGGTGCTAAAGAGGTGTACCAGGATGTTGGCAGGATTGGAGTGTATAAATTAGAAGGAGAGATTAGGCATACTTGGATTATTTTCATTAGCACAGTGGAGGCTGAGGGTTGACTTGATGGATATTAGGTTATGAGAGGCATAGATAAAATGGATAGTCAAACTCTTTTTCCACCAGAGTTAGGTGGAAGTGTTAAATACTGGGGAGCATAATTTTAAAATGAGAGGGGAAAGTTTAAAAGAGATGTGTGAAGCAGGTTGTTTTTTTACACAGAAAGTGGAAGCTGCCTGGAATGTACTGCCAGGGGAGGTGGTAGAAGCAGATAAACCAGCAAATTTGAAGAGGCATTTAGACAGCTACATGAACAGGCAGGAAAATAGACAGATATGGACCATGTGCAGGCAGATGGGATTAGATTAGAATGGTGGCTTGGTTAGCAAAGACATGATGGGCCAAAGGGCCTCTTCCTGTGCTGTGCTGTTCTACGTTCTATTTCCTTCCATAAAGGACAGTACAAATAGTATCTGTCAGGATTTATACCAAGCATTCATAGCTTAGCTCTACCTGAAACATTTAGCACTGTTGCAATTCTCACACCCACATCTTTCAGTTGTATATACTTTACTTTCAGTTTTTACTTTCAGACTTCTATGACCAAGCCAATTTTGTATCCAGCTTACCAACTCACCATGGATCTCATGTGACCTACTCTGTGATCCTTTCCTGGTCTGGCCTACATGCTGTCTAAGTTGGCCTAACAAACCATTCTATTCAAAAACAACTAGGGATGGACACCAAATGCAAGTAATCACACCACTCTTTCCCAAATCCGATGAAATATTAAAAGACTATAATGCCTGAAATCTGATTTTCAGATACTTTCAGTTTTTAAACAATGCCAGTCACGTCACCCAAATATAATGTAAAACACACACACACACAACGCGATTCCTGTTTCTTGTAGGACAAATTGGCATATTACTATAGGTAGCAGCACTAAACTAATTGAGAATGAACCCACCACAGAGGAGATGGTGTTCATTGACATTGAAATGGTTCTGATTAAATATATAGACAGATGCAAGGCTGCAAGCATTGACAATAATGTATCCTCAAACGTAATCCTTCTTCTTGCATTCCATTTCCCCTGCAGTCTCACTTGATTTACAAGCTCCAGATGGTGGAAACATATATCCTTTACTACGCCTCTTTTCCTCATCATTACAGCACTCTTGCTCCCTTCTCATTTCAGACACCGGCTCGAGAGTAATGCTCCTCTTTAGTGGGCGGCACAGTGGTTAGCGCTGCTGCCTCACAGCGCCAGAGCCCAGGTTCAATTCCCGCCTCAGGTGACTGACTGTGTGGAGTTTGCACATTCTCCCCGTGTCTGCGTGGGTTTCCTCTGGGTGCTCCGGTTTCCTCCCACAGTCTAAAAATGTGCAGCTTAGGTGAATTGGCCATGCTAAGTTGCCCGTAGTGTTAGGTGAAGGGATAAACGTAGCGGAATGGGTCTGGTTGGGCTGCACTTTGGTGGGTCGGTGTGGACTTGTTGGGCTGAAGGGCATGTTTCCACACCGTAAGTAATCTATCTAATCTCCTCTCCTTGCTGTTTCTGAGCTCCACCTGACCAGATTCTACGGAATCTGTGCGATGTGGGCTCTGGGAAAATTAATGGTAATTTCATGTGAGATGCTTGGCTCGGTATGTCTCTCTCAAATGTAAATTGACCAGGTAGTGGTGTAATATTGCAATGCCACATTAATGCAGTTTGCCATCATTATGAATGATCTATGTTCTATTTCCTTCCTTGAAGGACATCAGTGAACCATATGGGCTTTTATATTCATCAATGATGCTTTCATGGTCATCATCAGGAAAGTAAACAGACAGCACAACATCAAGGGACCATGTCCAGTCAACCATGAAAATCTCTTTGCACTGAAATGTGTCAATTTGTGCCAAAAGTTTGAGAATGGATTTTGCAGACATGATATCATCATACTTACTGAATCACACTTTACGGCCAATGTGCTTGACTTGTCCATCACCATTTTCAGAAAGTCTCATCCTCACAGCACAGCAGACCCACTGGAGAGATTAGTAACATAGTACACAGGAATGAGAAAGGGCTTATGCCCACAACATCAACTCTCCTGCTCTTCGGAAGCTGCCTGACTTGCTGTGCTTTTCCAGCACCACGCTTTTTGATTCAGGTCAAACATAGGCAAGGAAACCACCTGCTGATAAACACTTATCGCTTTCACTTGACTGTTGAACACCACTTGGAAGAAATATAAGGGTAGCAAAACCATAGAATGCATTTTGGATGTGTAACTTCAATAGTCATCAACAAAAGTGGGTCAATAATGCACACTAATATCATCCAATATGGTTTGTGACAAGTGCTGAACTAACAAAAGGGACAATGTTGCCTTGCCCTCACCAAACTATATGTCACAAATATAATTATCTATGGATGAACAGTTTTAATAAGAGTGACCACTGCATAGTCCTTGTGGAAACAAAGTTCTGTCTTCACACAGGACACCCTTAATCACAGGTCTAAAATGGGATAAATTCTGAACATACCTAACAGTTCAAGACCAGACATTCTTGTCTTACTGTGGGTGGTCAGTAGCAGCAGAAATACCTTCAACCAGAGCCTCATGTCCTGGCATATCTGTCATTCTAAAATTACCAAACAGCCAGGGGACCAACCCTGGTTAAAAGACTGCTGTTAGAGAGAATGCCAGGATCCGCACTGAGTATACCTTAACATGAGTTGACAACCTGTTGAAACTGCTACCCAGGACTGCATGAATGTCAAACAGTAGAGGAATCGTGCTACAGATAGTTCTAAGTAATCGCACAACCAACAACTTAGATCTAAGCTCTACAATCCCAATATATCCAGTCATAAGTAATGTTGCAGAATAAAATAACTTACTGGAGGAAGAGATTCCACAAACATCCTCATCTTTAATGAAGGAGGAGTCCAGCACCTCAGCACAAAGGACATGGCTGTAGTATTTGCAAACATTTTCACCCAACAGTGCTGAATGAGTAACCCATCTCAGCTTCCTCCTAAGTCCCTCATCATCTCAGAAGCCAATGTTCAGTCAATTTGATTCAGTCCATGTGATATGAAGAATAGCTGAACGTATTGCCTTGTATGGTGACATTATACACTTTTCATTGGACTCCTGTACTTTTGTACTTGAGAGCACATCACAATGAAATCAAAATCAAATCAAATCAAATGTATGGCCCTGACATCATTCCAGCAACAGTACTGAAGACGTATGCTACAGAAGCTGTTGCACCTTTAGCTGAGCTGTTCCAAAAGATGCTACAATACTGGCAACCACCTACAATGTAAAATATTGCCCAGGCATGGTCAGTATACAACATGCAGGATAACTCCAAACTGATCAATTCCTATCGTATTAATCAGTTCTCAATCAAGAAGGAAATGGTGAAAAGTTTGATTAATATTGCTACCAAGCAGTACTTATCACAGCAATAAACTGATCACTGATCCTTAGTTTGCATTCCACAGGGACAGGGTTAATAGACAATAGACAATAGGTGCAGGAGTAGGACATTCGGCCCTATGAGCCAGCCCACAATCCATTATGATCCTGGCTGATCATCCACAATCAGTATCCTGTTCCTGCCTTATTCCTATAATCCTTGATTTCACTATCTTTAAGAGCTCTATCCATTTCTTTCTTGAAAGTATTCAGAGATTTGGCCTCCACAGCCTTCTGGGACAGAGCATTCCATACACTCACCACTCTCTGGGTGAAGAAGTTTCTGCTCAACTTTGTTCTAAATGGCCTACCCCTTATTTTTAAACTGTGTCCTTTAGTTTTGAGCCCACTCATCAGCGGAAACACGTTTCCTGCCTCCAGAGTGTCTAATCCTTTAATAATCTTATGCATCTCAATCAGATCCCCTCTCGTCCTTCTAAACTCAATTGTGTACAAGCTCAGTCGCTCAAATCTTTCAACATATAATAGTCTCGCCATTACAGGAATTGACCTCATGATACTATGCTGTGCTCCCTCAATAGCCAGAATGTCTTTGCTCCAATTCGAGAATGTAGTGCTGGAAAAGCACAGCAGGTCAGGCAGCATCTGAGGAGCAGGAGAATGAATGTTTTGGGCAAAAGCCCTTCATCAGGAAACGGCAGAGGAGATGGCCTGTGGGGGTTGCAGTGAGAGAGAGGTTCACTGAGATCTTTGTAGAGAGAGGAGGAGAACTTCTTCAAGGAAGGCACCTGGGAAGAGGCTTCTCTGTAAGGTTAGAATCAACTAGGAGAAAGTGAGGACTGAGGATGTTGGCGGTCAGAGTCAAAGTGTGGTGCTGGAAAAGCACAGCAGGTCAGGCAGCATCCAAGGAGCAGGAGAATTGACACTTCATCTTAATTGATTGCACCAGAACAAGTTAGATCCTGAACTGATTATAGAATTAGACAGCATAAATCCAGGAAGGATGCTCCCAATGACTGGGGTCATAATCTAAAGATGCAGGGTAGGCCTTTTAGGACTGAGAATTGGAGAAATTACTTCATTCAGGGAGTGGTGAGTAAATGGAATTCACTATCACAGAAAGCAGTTAAACGATAAAATATTGGATGTTTTCAAGTATAAGTTAGATATAGTTTTTAACGATAAAGAGATCAAATGGTATGGGGAGAAAATGGGAATAAAATATTCTGTTGGATGAACATCTGTGATCATATTGAATTGTAGAGCAAGCTTGAAGGGCTGAATGATGTACTCCTGCTCGTATTTTTCTGGGGTTTTTTTTGTATGTTATTGCTTTGGTCCAAACATTGAAAAAAAGAACTGAACACCAGAGATGAGGTGAGGTGAGAATGACAGCCCTTGACATCAAAATCCCATTTGATTGAATGAGACATCAACAAGTCCTGGAAAAAAAATGTGGCTTAATTGGAATCCGAGGTAAACTCTTCACATGTTGTAATAATATCTCGGAAAAAGAAAATGCTTATGGTATTGGAGACCAATCATCTCAACTTCATGACATTGCAACAGGAGTTCCTCAGGATAGTGCTCTGGCCCAACTATCTTCAGCAGTGTCATCAATGACCTTCCTACCATCATAATGTCAGAAGAGGGATTGTTTGATATGATTATTCAGTAACATGCAAATAATTTACCCAGATACAACAAAATCTAGAAGACTTTAATGTTTGAGCTAATGAGTGGCATGTAATCTTCGTGCCACGCAAATGGCATGCAATGGCCATCTCAAATAAGAGAAATTCTAACCATCTTCCTCTGATATTCAACAAGTCTCCTACTGCCAACATTCTCTGGGCTAATATTGACCAGAAATTTTACTAGATTACACGTACAAGTATTGTGACTATAAAAGTAGGTCAATCACTCTGTAATGATTAACTCACTTCCTGACACCCTCAAAACTTGTCCTATCCACAAAGTTCAGTCTGGAGTTAGAGTGAAAACAATCTCCACTTCCCTGGATGAGTGCAACTCTGACATAACTCAAGAAGATCAACACCATTCAGAACAAAGCAGCTCACATTCCATCCATTACTATGAATATTCACTTCATCCAGCATCAATGCATAATGGCCCCAGTGTGTACTATTTACTAGATGTACTCGAGAAAATGGCTCCCACAACCACATCTTCTTAACCTGTGATCTACCATCTAAAAGGACAAGGACAGTTGATGCATGGGAACATGACCAAATGTGGAAACAGGCAATTTGGCCCAATAGGTCCACACCAACTCTCCGAAGGACATCCAATCCAGACTCAATCCTCTACCCTATCTCTGTAACCCTGCATTTCTCATGGCCAATCTACCTAACCTGCCCATGTTTGGACCGTGGGAAGAAACCGGAGCAGACAGAGGAAACCCACCCAAACAAACTCCACACAGTGAGTCACCCAAGGGTGGAATTGAACACGGGTCCTTGGAGCTGTGAAGTGGCAGTGTTAACCATTGAGCCACTATGTCACCCTTTCTTCAATGGCCTTCCCACCATTATAAGGACAGAGTTGGCAGAGGCAGCCAGGGGAGCAAGTGGGCACCTACTCGATCACTTACAAGTTGTCCTCCAAGTCATGTAGTATCCTGAGTTTTAACCATATCATCATTCCTTCACTGATATAGCATCATAAACCTGGAGCACACATTACTTCAGCATTGTGGGTTTACCTGAACCATATGAACAGCAGTGGTTCAAGAGGACAGGTTGTCCCAAGTTCTGAAGTGTCCTTAGGGATGGAAAATAAGTTCTGGCCTTTCCAGGAATGAATATACTCCATTAAATAATGATTAAAAGTCAGGTGTTCTGAGCCAGAGTTGGTTATGATCATCTCATTAGTCCATTTACAGTCAACTTTCACACTGTGTTAGTCACAGAGATAACATAGCTCGACCTCACCCCCTTCAGAATTTCAGAATGCCCTGCAGCTATTCAGCTGACCCTGATCCCAAGGAGGCACTACACTATCCCTGAGTCACATCTGCAGCAGCAGAAAGGTCTGTCTGCATCCCTCACCATTGAGATTTCTATCATTATCTCTCCTCCTTTCTATCTGCTCTCCCCACATACATCTGGGTTCTAACAGCACTCACAAAGGAAAAATCTCTGTCACTGTTTTTAAACACAACAAAACTATTCTTGAGTGAGATTGCACTCTGAGTCTGATGGCCAACTTCCCTTCTTCTAGACAGGCAGGAGGCTGGAAGAACACAGCAAGTCAGGCAGCATCAAGAGGTGGAGAAGTCAATGTTTCAGGTGTAACCCTTCTTCAGGACTGGGGGTGGGTGGAGGGGAGCTACAGATAAGGGGTGGGGGTGGGGGTCGGGGGTCGGGTGGAGGATGGGGGTGTGGGGGTGCAGGGTGTTGAGGTAGACATCTCAGTTGAGCTCACAGGCGGCAACCTGGCCTCCCAGTCACCACCCATTTAATTTCCTCTTCCCATTCCCTTTCCGATATGACCATTGTAGGCCTCCTCTATTGCCGCAGTGAAGCAGACCACAAATTAGAGGAGCGACACCTCATCGTCCACCTGGCAGCCTACAGCCAGGAGCACTCAACATTGAGTTCTCCAATTTCAAGTAACCTCCCTTACCATCCCCCGACTCCTTTCCCAGCCTCTCCCCTTCCTTTCCATTCCTTTGATTGACCCTTCCTTCCAGCTAAGAACTGGAATTCATTCCTCCCATTGACCAGGTTGTACTCTCTACCTGTGTTCACCTATCCACCTCCACCACCCCCCTAGCCCTTTTGTCTGCAACTCCCCTTACACCCATCCCCAGTCCTGAAGGAGGTTTACACTCGAAACATCGACTTCTCCACCTCCTGATGCTGCCTGGCTTGCTGTGTTCTTCCGGCTTCCTCATTGTCTAGCTTGGATTCCAGCATCTGCAGTTTTATTCTCTCTCTAACTTCCCTGACAGACGGTCACCCATTCATTCCTTGAGCTGTGGGTGACACCTAAAGACATACTATCTGAAAAACCCACAGCCTCATAGATGTATTGTTGTGCCTGCACTCAATCTCCGAAACCCAGTGCTCGAGCTGATCACAACAGTGACACTTCCTGTGGTCATCCAGGCTGCCAGGAGAGTCAAAGCTTTCCTATCTACTGCAGGCCATTTAAAACAGAGCATTCAACTGCCTTGCTGTGCCTTTAGTCAAAAAAAGTTCTTACCCTTACATTTAAGTCAAGTTGAAAAGTAATTAAGTTTGCAATAAAAAATTAGAAACTAGGACTCTTACTTTCCTGAGTGCAGCTTTAAAGTGGACAATAACAATATATCTATTGGTTAGGAACCAGCTCACTGTTTTGTGCTAAAGTTACTTTTGTTAGCCATTTTGGATTTCAGCAGGGCTCCTACTGAGGAAGCTGCTCTGAGTGAGCTTGATCCGAGCCTCACTCCTCAGGCTTTTCTCTCCAATGCTGCTGTTCACCCCCTGGTTTGGTCTGCTTTGACTGGGTCCTGTTGGAATCAGAATTGACTGTAGACTAGAAAAAAATGTATCTTCATTTATGTCCGAAGTCACATTCAGGTCTGCTTTTCCAGACCACTTCACAGTGATGCTGCCTGGATACACACTCCTCCCAGTCCCTCAGTGAAGTGGAGATGTCTGAACTGCTGTTCCATGCTGAAAAGTCCAGATTGGAGAATTAGTCCCTGAACACCCTGGACATATATGTTCTGCTACTGAAATCCCCTCAGGAGGATGTTCTTTTGTGAAATGTGTTTTTCCTCTAGGAGGCTATCTTTGTTCCATGCAGCAACACTTTCATTATTTCCTTATGGCATGGCAGCTCAGTGGTTAGCACTGCCACTTCGCAGTGCCGGGGACCAATTTGATTCTATCCTCGCCCAACGGTCTGTGTCGAGTTTGCACATTCTCCCGTGTCTGCATGGGTTTCCTCCCACAGTCCAAAGATGTGCAAGCGAGGTGGGTTAGTCATGTTAAATTGCCCATAGTGTCTCAGGATGTACAGGCTTGGTGGGTTAGCCAAAGGAAATGCAGGGTCACAAGGATAGGTAGAGTAGTGGATCTGGGTGGGATGCTCTTCAGAGGGTCGTGTAGACTTGGTGGGTCGAAAGGTCTGCTTCCTCATTGTAGGGATTCTATGATTCTATGATCTTCCATAACATAAAAGTATAGATGTAAATAACACAGCATTGAAGGATCTAAAAGTATATTAATTACAGCTCACTGTATCCACTTATTCCGTTACAAAAAGTGAGAATCTTTTATTTCTGTGCTATATTTCAGGTTTTATGCTCTGAGTTCAGGTGACATCTGAGATCCCAAAGGTCACATACCATGACACAGCAATAATATGCTGAGCATCGCTTCTAAAGATATAATTCAACAGTCTGTCTTCACTGTGTTGTCTATGTACTTTCCTCCATGTTATGTGGTAGGCCAAAGGGATCTGCAACTCATGCGTGGAAGCACAATGTTTGTTCAAAAGCTTTGATTTCAGATTAAAGCTCTTTAGTATGTCCTGCATTATTCCCTGAGGACTTCAGCATTCTCAAACAACTTTAAAACACCAAACATGTCTATACACCAGTATCCAATAGAAACCAACCAGCATCTTATCAAAAAATAGCTTTGGATCACTTTAAATAGTATTTCCAGAGGATGTGGGTGGTGTGGTGGGTGTTTCCTACTGTTGAATATATGTTCAGCTGTACATTTTTAAGGAAGAGTGAAATGGTAAATTACACCCTAAATTGGCACCTGCAGGAATTAAATCATGTACACTCCCTAACCGTTGTCATATTCTGCTTAGTCTTCACCTTTCTGGGACCTGTTCTCTACTTGTGCATATGCCCTCAGCAAGATGATGTCCAGCATAGCTTGCATCAATGATCTTCAAATGTGTCATAAGTGTGTCTGTTTGGAGTGGGTTGATGTGGCAAATACAATTTAATATGTAAAATCAGTTTCACTTTATATTCTCACAGGACATGGATATCGCAGAGGTAGATCAAAGCTTATTGGTCATCCATAACTGCCCTTGTGAACCGCTGCAAAGTATCTGGTACAGGTACATCAACAGTGTTGTAGAAAGGACATGACAGGAGCAGAATTGACAGGTTTGAAAGATACTGTTTGAGAAGCTTTACAGAATTGCAGCAGTGTGTTTTGTATTTGTAAATGCTGTGTGTTAGAAATGGTGGGAGTGAATGTTTATTGTGGAAGGTGGGGTATAGATCCAGTGGCTTGCTTTGTCTTGGATTGTGTAATGTTTCTTCTGGAGCCTTTCTCATCCAGACAAGTCACACTTCTGATTGTGTCTCAAAACTCCAATATTTTTTCAGCTAACATGAATAATGTATGCTTTAGTTTCAAACAAGCATGATGTAAAACATGCAAAGTTGGCCTGAAAGGGCTCACGTCCGAAACATCGATCCTCCTGCTCCTTGGATGCTGCCTGACCTGCTGCGCTTTTCCAGCAACACATTTTCAGCTCTGATCTCCAGTATCTGTAGTCCTCACTTTCTCCTGAAATTGTGATTGTACTATATACATCAAAATTGCACCCAAACATGTTTTAATGCCAATATTATCAAAAGCAACCTAATAACGTAAAATTGACATAACAAAATGTATCTATTTGAGGTAGTTGTGAAAACATAAAAGAAGGATTTGTAGTTTCTCTACCATGGTACCTCAATCATAGTCTTTAGGTGTCTGTGGTTGTTTTGGTTTTTCTGTCTTCCTCTTCCATTAATAAGCAGTAGTACGCCTGAAATCTCTCAATCAAATCATCTGTATTATCGTAGTTTCTGATGAATTAGTGAGCATAGGTTCTCATACTCGATAGCCAGTGTACATTACATTTCAATATATTACTCGCTTGCTATGTGCCTTAAATATTTAAATACTATGAATTTTGTGCTCTATTTTAATAGCCAAAATATACATGCAATATGATCTCACAATGCAAAATATCTAAGGAAACAAAATGTTATTAACTGTGATTAGTTTGCATTCTCAGGCAGAAGGATCCAGTTTCAGCTAAATGAAATAAATAATTAAGTTCACTTTTACAGTTTTATGCAAGATTTCACAAACACTGGAATAATTTGCTGAGCAAAACTGAGCAAAGTGACATGCATGTGTTATGTCAGAACTGTTTGCATCTCTTCTAAATCACCATACAACAAATGCACTATTTTACTGGAAAGAAAATCAAATATCTTTGCTCCAATAACACATTCATTTTGTATTTCATTTAATAGTATTCTTTTCTTTATTTTGTTTTAATCAAATGCTTTTACTTAAGATGTACCCAGAGCAGTAAACATCATATTTCCAGAAATCACAAATATAAAGTGATTGTTTGAGTTAAGAGCATCTTTGACAGTAACATTTGAAAAATAATGGAAATCTATTTCATTGAATAACAAAGCATGCATTTTATGATATTCCCCTGGCTATACACTAGGAAGGAAAGGCAATAATGAAGCAGGCATATCACACAGTCTGTACCAGTCACACCACCGCTCTGCTGTTTCCTGAAAAATTTGTATTAGTAAACTAAATGTTACAGGCTACAACTTACTCACCTTGTTCACTCCTAAGCAAATGCATGTGCAGTAAAATAAAACTAAATGGAATAAGACGGCTGTTGCATGAAAAATTCTTAGTGTTCTGTCCATTTCCACTGATACATAGGACAAGTTAAATTATCTGATCTGGGTGTGATTGCAGAACATTAATAATCCAAAAAAAAGATAATTAAAGAGTGCAACAAATCATAATTCAATTTAGCATTAATCAACTACAGCTGTAGGTGACTACGAATTTGCTGGTCAATTAACTTTGGAAATATATTATTTCTACCTCAATAGTTTTTTTTTAATCCTTCAACATGATCTGGAAGCAAAACAGTCATTCTTAAAGTTTTATGATAAATTGTTGAATAACTGCAGAAAGAGTACAAGGTCGATAACACACTGGAAGAATGACAAAGGAGAATGAAGGGGGTGGGTGACTAACATCAACATTAATAGAGTGTCTTAGATACATACAGCAGTAGGGAATTATTCTTTTTCATGGCTGAAGACTGAATAAATCCCAAACATTTATGTGAGTACTTATTTGCATCATACACAAATAGAAATAGACTCGAGAGATTTAAGCAATTGCACAGTAGACAAATAGTATCACATTAGAACAATGCCTTCATTTATTGAAAATTCCATTTCTAGAAATAGCTGTTACATATGCAATGTGACGTGCAGCCATTGCATTTTCAACTTTTTTCTTCTAAGCATTGTTGCCAATGTACTTATATTGGGTTTATTGTTTGAACATGAGTATGTTCTATATGAAATTAGATCTTCATAATATTACAAATTGCACTGATAAAAGTGATAACTTTGCTCTGTATAGCATTAATACAATTGCAAAAGGTGAAAATTGTCTTTGTGGTGCATATTTCTCAGGTGCTTTAAGGTCCCTTGGCATTCAAAAGTGATATCACTGTACAAGCACACACTTAGGAGGTGAAGTGCAGTGGATGGCATATGAGTCAAGGCATGGACACATGCACACATTGCATCTGCTGGAAACATGAGAGGACTTTGAACATAATGTGAACATATGTGCAAGGCTAATCTGATGCCAGTGTTTTCACTTTGGACATAAACCCTCTGTTAAAGTTCACAGTGCACATTATATGAAACAGCATAACAAACCACCCATTGCCCACTACCCATACCATGAATGCAAGTTTAAAGAGTTATCAACCACTTACAGGTTAGTTGTTGGACTATTTCTTCTGGCTTCTTCCACAATGCTGTATATGTGTTTGTGCTTTTCATTGTTGCATTAGGTTTAAAACGTGGACACAGTTGGTATGTGTTAAAGTATTTTTTTCTAACTTTAAATCTTGTACACAATCTGACATGTGAGAACTCATAGTCCTTCCTTATGGCCTTGACATGACTCAGAGAATGAACAAAAATAAGACAGGGCAGTGTTGTGATGGATCGACATACACCTTTAAGAGAATATTTTAAACCAACCCTAACCACTTCAGCAGACATGATGTACTAGTTGTGGGGCAGTCTGAAGCATCAATGCTAGAAATCAGATGTTCTGTACTTAACCTCAAAGTAAATTTGTCTGTGCAACATCTTAACTTCAAATAAAGATCCCATATTAAAGTTTTACCAAACCTTGTTTGTTGTTGATACTGAAGAATATACAGGCAGGACAAACTGCTGCAAGACGAAGGGTTAATAGGGGAGAAGAGTGCTCAGTATGAAGCCATATCCACACTCAGTATTCAGGGAGAAATTCTCTGATCTGGACTTCAGGCATGTCTAATGTTGAGAGATTTAAGATTGCTAAGTAAGTCACTGCTAGATTTTGCCAATTCCTGCATTCATAATTACGATTTCAGAGAAGGACAAAAATTCCATTACAGGTGGGTGTGAAGATGACTGTGGCTATGTAAATGTAGTTTCATGGCTCCTTCAAGGCTGCTACTGCTGGAGATTAAAACTAGTTATCCATCAACATAAGGGAGGTGACTGAGGCTGTTTCTATACAAAGTGATAACATAATTTCTTCCATCTTCCCAAAGAGAAGTAGGTGGAGTTTGAAAGAGTCTGTAAAGATTTGTAGGCGTCTCCGAGGTACAGAATTCCACTGACTATATGAATATTGCTTTGCATTTTCTGAATGCCGAATCTGCAATGTGCCTGGACTGAAAGTTTGTGCAGCCAGTGTATGACCATAGTGTGCTATGTAGGCCATTGTCCAGTATGCTATCAGCAGTCATGATAAATTAATTCTGTCGCAGTCCTTTGCATATTTCAATCACTTGTCCAAAACAAAGGGAATATTTTGACTGCCAAAGTATTTCACAATGGGGACTGCATATGCAGAGTAGAACCCAGGCTGCCAATAAAAATATCATAGGGTAGACCGATGAGACAACTGGTAACTTACTGCCTGGTCCTCTTTCGAGAAAACCTGTATTAATCTGCTGATCAGATATCCCAACCCAATCTAGGCCCACCTGCCAGCACCTGGCCCATATCACTGCAAACCCTTCCTATTCATATATCCATCCAAACGCCTCCACCGCATCCTCTGGCAGCTCATTCCATACACGTACCAGCTCTGCGTGAAAAAGTTGCCCCTTAGGTATCTTTTATATCTTTCCCCTCTCACCCTAAACCTATGCCCACTAGTTCTGGACTCCCCAACCCCAGGGAAAAGATTTTGTCTATTTATCATATCCATGCCCCTCATAATTTTGTAACTTCTATAAGGTCACCCCTCAGCCTCCGACGCTCCAGGAAAACAGCACCAGCCTGTTCAGCCTCTCCCTGTAGCTCAGATCCTCCAACCCTGGAAACATCCTTGTAAATCTTTTCTGAACCCTTTCAAGTTTCACAACATCTTTCTGATAGGAATGAGATCAGAATTGCACGCAATATTCCAACAGTGGCCTAACCAGTGTTCTGTACAGCCGCAACATGATCTCCCAACACCTGTACTCAATACTCTGACCAATAAAGGGAAGCATACCAAACACCTTCTTCACTATCCTTTCTCCCTGCGACTCCACTTTCAAGGAGCTATGAACCTGCACTCCAAGTTCTCTTTGTTCAGCAACACTCCCTCGGATCTTACCATTAAGTGTATAAGTCCTGCTAAGATTTGCTTTCCCAAAATGCAGCACCTCGCATTTATCTGAATTAAACTCCATCTGCTACGTCTCAGCCCATTGGCCCATCTGGTCAAGATCCTGTTGTAATCTGAGGTAACCCTCTTCGCTGTC
Organism: Chiloscyllium plagiosum; assembly: GCF_037043375.1. Taxonomy (NCBI): domain Eukaryota; kingdom Metazoa; phylum Chordata; class Chondrichthyes; order Orectolobiformes; family Hemiscylliidae; genus Chiloscyllium; species Chiloscyllium plagiosum. The sequence goes on along the minus strand of NW_028270139.1, from coordinate 61,190,406 downwards.
CACTACACCTCCAATTTTGGTGTCATCTGCAAACTTACTAACTGTACCTCTTATGCTCGCATCCAAATCATTTATGTAAATGACAAAAAGTAGAGGGCCCAGCACCGATCCTTGTGGCACTCCACTGGTCACAGGCCTCCAGTCTGAAAAACAACCCTCCACCACCACCCTCTGTCTTCTACCTTTGAGCCAGTTCTGCATCCAAATGGCTAGTTCTCCCTGTATTCCATGAGATCTAACCTTGCTAATCAGTCTTCCATTGGGAACCTTGTCGAATGCCTTACTGAAGTCCATATAGATCACATCTACTGCTCAGCCCTCATCAATCTTCTTTGTTACTTCTTCAAAAAACTCAATCAAGTTTGTGAGACATGATTTCCCATGCACAAAGCCATGTTGACTATCCCGAATCAGTCCTTGCCTTTCCAAATACATATACATCCTGTCCCTCAGGATTCCCTCCAACAACTTGCCCACCACCGAGGTCAGGCTCACCGGTCTATAGTTCCCTGGCTTGTCTTTACCGCCCTTCTTAAACAGTGGCACCACGTTTGCCAACCTCCAGTCTTCCAGCACCTCACCTGTGACTATTGATGATACAAATATCTCAGCAAGAGGCCCAGCAATCACTTCTCTAGCTTCCCACAGAGTTCTCAGGTACACCTGATCAGGTCCTGGGGATTTATCCACCTTTAACCATTTCAAGACATCCAGCACTTCCTCCTCTGAAATATGGACATTTTGCAAGATGTCATTGTCTATTTCCCTACAGTCTATATCTTCCATATCCTTTTCCACAGTAAATACTGATGCAAAATACTCATTTAGTATCTCCCCCATTTTCTGTGGCTCCATACAAAGGCCTCCTTGCTGATCGTTGAGGGGCCTTATTCTCTCCCTAGTTACCCTTTTGTCCTTAATATATTTGTAAAAACCCTTTGGATTCTCCTTAATTCTATTGCCAAAGCTATCTCATGTCCCCATTTTGCCCTCCTGATTTCCCTCTTAAGTATACTCCTACTTTCTTTATACTCTTCTAAGGATTCACTCGATCTATCCTGTCTATATCTGACATATGTTTCCTTCTTTTTCTAAACCAAACCCTCAATTTCTTTAGTGATCCAGCATTCCCTATACCTACCAGCCTTCCCTTTTACCCTGACAGGAATATACTTTCTCTGGAATCTTGTTATCTCATTTCTGAAGGCTTCCCATTTTCCAGCCGCCCCTTTACCTGCGAACATCTGCCTCCAATCAGCTTTCGAAAGTTCTTGCCTAATACTGTCAAATTCTTGCCTAATACCGTCAAACTTGCCTAATACCATCAAAGCTTTTGGGTTTGTGAAATAAAATGCTCACAGGTTAAGGGGAGTGGCGATCAGAAAGTAAGAATTGCATAGTTATACCACCTACAGGTTGTTAGTCCGAGGGCCAAGAAGGAGGAAGATGTGAGATGAAATTCAATCAATTCAGCTCTGCCAGTGAAAATTAACATCATTCTATACTGGCCGGCACCATCTCTTCCAGGAGAGTTTGAACATGAAACCCAGATTAGTTATTGCTGTAACAAAAACAGGAAGTGCTGGAGAAATCCAGCTGGTCTGACAGCATCAAGGAGAGAAAAACAGCTAATTTTTTGAGTCCAGTTATCCTTTGTCAGAATGTTTCCCGTTACATCCGCCCGCTTGTCTGAGAGATTCCTGTTCCCACGTCTTTGTAGAATATCCCACCTCAATTCTAGCCATTGACAAGAATTCTTCTGTAATATCTGAAAATCTGGATGCCTATTCTCTCCTATGGTCAGCCATAAGAATCTCACTTTTTCCTGCATCAGGTTTAGTTGCAGAATAATCCCCACCATCTACAGCCCCAATGATCCCCTTTAAGAGATAGAGGCAAACCTCAGACAGTGTAGATTAGCTTTAAGAGCAAATGATGTTGGACCACCAACTGATGTGCAGTCAATGTGCAGTGCAGGTATAGCTGTCTGCCTACAGAACTGCATGATAAACTCAGCAGGCAGCACAAAGTTGATGCATTATCCACATTTCACTGAGTGGACATAGGTTAAGGAAGCATTGTAATCCCATAACCCATTTTCAGAAATATACCGCCAGTATTGTTTTCATAGATAACGCAAAATGATTTCCTCAATTAAGAATCATTAAAATGTTGCACATTCATTATCACTGCAGTGACTTAGAAATTTAATTGCACAAAATCAGATTTTTGGATTAAAACAAGGTAACTAAAAGTCCACTATGGAAGCTAATGAGCAAATCATTGTTTCATGCCAGAATTGCACCCAATGCCATATTGGATCAGGATCCACTTTAGTCATCAGGGGCATGTTGGACTTATTTGAAATTTATATTAACTTGTTCAATCTTATAAAATTAGTAACTACATGACCTGATGTGATCATTTATCCCGATTTTATATTATCTAGCATTTCTGAGAAAGTCATGTGCACTTTTATCAGCATTTCAGCACACTGTTGAAGTGAATATGACTCAATTTTACCTTGATCAGTTGGATGAGAACATAACAGTGATAGTATTAATATTGGAACTCTGCAGTTAGCACCTGGCTTTCATTCTAATCCTTCTGGCTTTAACTTTACTGAGGGTTACAACAATAATAATGCCAATCAAACTACTTGTGCACAATGCTACAATAATGTAACTAATCACATGAACAGCAACAAATAAAATAAGCACACAGCCTTCTAGATCTCATCTCACCCCTGGATAAATACAGAGGGGTGATTCTGGGAAGATGCTGTCAATAGTGAAGTAACTGAAGTCTCTATTTGCAACAGGAAATGTTTTAAATACCGACAGTTTCAGGTGGCATGTAAATCAGATGGGTTCTGATTCTTCAAGAAATTTAACTATAATTTGGAGGCTGACACTGGTGAGTAAGAGAGCCTTTCATCTCTTTCTCAAAGTGTAATCTTGTTTTTTGTCTGACATCTAATTGAACTCGACTGTCTTGATTTCCAAATTTCACAGTTTTAGATAGGACTTTCAAGGTTTCCACTGGAAGAGCAGTACATGTTACATAATTAATGAAAACTGCTGAAACCAATATTTTTGTAACTGGTGTCATCTAACTCACAGGGTGTCTTTTAGTACAGTGGTAGTTGCCCTACCTCTGCTGCAGGAGGCTCAGAATCAAATTTAACCTGCTCCACAGGTGTGTAATGACATCTCTGAACAGGTTGAATAGAAATATCTGTCAGCTAGCTCATGCTGGTGCTGCTATGCATTAGTGGATTAAATTTCCTGTCTAGTAAGCAAGAGAACTGGAGTTTGAATTTCAATGATGTCTTTCTTCCAAGCAAGCCTTTCAATGAAACTGATGGTGAAATTAACCAAGTAACCATGTTCAGTTTACAGTAAAATTCTAATCATTGTCTGTTTGCTGTAATCATTGTATCCCTACCTCTGGACCAGGAAACCTCAGAGCTCAATTCCCAGTGATCTGTAGTAAGATCAATGAACTGGTTTTTTATAAATTCATTTTTGTTGGATGTGGGCATCATTGGCTGGCCAGCATTTATTGCCCTTGAGAAGGTGGTGGTGAGCTGCCTTCTTGAACCACTGCTGTCCATCTGCTCAGGGTTGACCCACAATGCTACTATGGAAGGAATTCCAGGATTAGGAAGCTATCTATTGTGCCCCATAAGGGGCTGTTTAACCTGTTAAAGTTTGTTATTTCAGGTGAAAATGATGGTGTATTGGCAGTGTCAGTGGGTTGTAATCCAAAACCCCAAGCTATTGTTTAATGGTCCTTGTGACACAATGGTAGTATGAGATGTCATTGTTTCAGTTAGGTTTACATTCACTGGAGGTCAGAAGAATAAGGGTAGGATCTCAGAGAATATAAAATTCTAATAAGACTAGACAGGGTGGATGCAAGAAGAGTGTTTCAGATGTCTGAGAAGTCCAGAACCAATGATCACAATACTTGGATATTGGGTAAATCATTTAGGACTGAGATGAGGAAACAGTTCTTCTCTCAGATGGTAGTGAGTCTATGGAATTCACTACCACTGATAGCAGTAAGGTCAACACATTGCATGATTTCAAGAAGGACTGGATATAGCACATGGGGCTAAATGGATCAGAAGATATGAATGAAATTGGGAACAGGATATTGAGTTGGAAGATTGACCATGATCATAATGAATGGTGGAGCAGGCTCAATGGCCTAATCCTGTTCCTATTTTCTCTGTTTCTATGCTTCCCCAGAAGTTTGTATTAGGATACTTGCTTTATCTAAAAATGTAGATCTTAGCTGCAGGAGACAAATTCCAAGTTTGCAGATGATAGAAAACATTGGAGAATTGTAAACTGTGAGGACACTCCAAAAGGACATGGACAAATTGGTGGAGATGACTCATATTAGTACATTTGGATAAACAATACAAAATAAAAGGTACTATTGTAACAGTACTCTGGGGCAGAGAAACTTTTGTGTCTATATACATAAGTCATTAAAAATGATTAAGACAGCTAGAGAGCCTTTGATAAAGTATATCGTAATTTATTAGTAGGGCCATGGAATACAAGAACAGGAAAGTTCTGATGAACATAAAGAGGATACTAGATGGAAGTCAGTTCGAATATTGTGTTCAGGTTTGGATATTGCACTGTAGGAAGGATGTGAATGCAGAAGAAGAGTACAGAAGAAGCTTATGAGAATGCTTCCAAGAATGAGGCACTTAAGTTATGAGTACAGAAATTGGAACAATTTCTCTTGGAGAGGAGAGTTGACAGAAGATTTCAAAATTGTGAGCAGTCTGGCTAAGGTCGTTGTTTCTACTCCCACCCATAAATGGACTGAGAACAAAAGGACAGTATTTCGTAAAAGAAACAAATGCAACATGATAAATCTTTCTTCTGTGAATAGTTAGAGAGTTGGAACGCATTAGGTAAAAACAATGACTGCAGATGCTGGAAACCAGATTCTGGATTAGTGGTGCTGGAAGAGCACAGCAGTTCAGGCAGCATCCGAGGAGCAGTAAATCGACGTTTCGGGCAAAAGCCCTTCATCAGGAATAAAGGCAGAGAGCCTGAAGTGTGGAGAGATAAGCTAGAGGAGGGTAGGGATGGGGAGAAAGTAGCATAGAGTACAATAGGTGACTGGGGGAGGGGATGAAGGTGATAGGTCAGGGAGGAGGATGGAGTGGATAGGTGGAAAGGAAGATAGGCAGGTAGGACAAGTCATGGGGACAGTTGCTGAGCTGGAAGTTTGGAACTAGGGTGAGGTGGGGGAAGGGAAATGAGGAAACTGTTGAAGTCCACATTGATGCCCTGGGGTTGAAGTGTTCCGAGGCGGAAGATGAGGTGTTCTTCCTTAAATTTTCCTGGATTCACCAACACATTCCACCCTGACCTTAAATTTACCTGGACCATCTCTGACACCTCCCTCCCCTTCCTGGACCTCTCCATCTCCATTAATGACGACCGACTTGACACTGACATTTTTTACAAACCCACGGATTCCCACAGCTACCTGGATTACACCTCTTCCCACCCTACCTCTTGCAAAAATGCCATCCCGTCTTCCCAATTCCTCCACCTCCGCCATATCTGCTCCCAGGAGGACCAGTTCCACCACAGAACACACCAGATGACCTCCTTCTTTAGAGACTGCAATTTCCCTTCCCACGTGGTTAAAGATGCCCTCCAACGCATCTCGTCCACATCCCACACCTCTTCCCTCAGACCCTACCCCTCCAACCGTAACAAGGACAGAACGCCCCTGGTGCTCACCTTCCACCTTACCAACCTTCGTATAAACCAAATCATCCACCGACATTTCCGCCACCTCCAAAAAGACCCCACCACCAGGAATATATTTCCCTCCCCACCCCTTTCCGCTTTCTGTAAAGACCGTTCCCTCCGTGACTACCTGGCCAGGTCCACGTCCCCCTACAACCCACCCTCCCATCCTGGCACCTTCCCCTGCCACCGCAGGAATTGCAAAACCTGCACCCATACCTCCTCCCTCACCTCCATCCAAGGCCCTAAAGGAGCCTTCCACATCCATCAAAGTTTTACTTGCACATCCACCAATATCATTTATTGTATCCGTTGCTCCCGATGCGGTCTCCTCTACACTGAGGAGACTGGGTGCCTCCTAGCAGAGCGCTTTAGGGAACATCTCCGAGACACCCGCACCAATCTACCAAACCGCCCCGTGGCCCAACATTTCAACTCCCCCTCCCACTCTGCCGAGGACATGGAGGTCCTGGGCCTCCTTCACCGCCGCTCCCTCACCACCAGATGCCTGGAGGAAGAACGCCTCATCTTCCGCCTTGGAACACTTCAACCCCAGGGCATCAATGTGGACTTCAACAGTTTCCTCATTTCCCCTTCCCCCACCTCACCCTAGTTCCAAACTTCCACCTCAGCACTGTCCCCATGACTTGTCCTACCAGCCTATCTTCTTTTCCACCTATCCACTCCACCCTCCTCCCTGACCTATCACCTTCATCCCCTCCCCCAGTCACCTATTGTACTCTATGTTACTTTCTCCCCACCCCCACCCTCCTCCAGCTTATCTCTCCACCCTTCAGGCTCTCTGCCTTTATTCCTGATGAAGGGCTTTTGCCCGAAATGTCGATTTTACTGTTCCTCGGATGCTGCCTGAACTGCTGTGCTCTTCCAGCACCACTAATCCAGAATTGGAACGCATTGTCTGGAACGGTGGTGGAGGCAGTTTCAGTTGAGCATTCATTAGGGATGATTATATAATAAAAATATTGTGCAGGGTTAGAGGGTAACAGCAGGAGATTGGCACAGCCATACTGATCAGAGCCAGAGACGATGGGCTGAAATTTGTCCTTCTACACCATAACGTTTGTGTGGAGAACTTGCACATGCTGCTACTACATATATTAATAAACAAATTGCTGTTCTTTGCAGACAGATGGAGCATGTACACACACTTTGCCAAGTAATACGTGACAGCTATTCTCTGGTTCAGTTCTCACGGCAATGCCTGACCCCTCCTAGTTTTAAAACTTAAAGCTTGGCAACTAACTAAATAATTTCCTCACTGATATGTTCTGTATGGAAACATCAGTCTGTTGAAACAACTATCAACCAGCACCCTCCTCTCATATGGCTGTCTTCCCTTTACATTGGTATTTCATTCAAATTGTCCTGATGAGTGCAAGACAAAAAATTGACAAAGTGACCTTTTGTCTGCAATCTCTTGAATGTTACTCGAGCCACAGAAAATTGATAATAGGGATAATAGAAGTGGAGAACTAAATGCATGCCTCAAAGACTGGTGTGGAATAGCGGTTCCAGTTCATGAGGTACTGGTACCATTATTATAGAAAGTGCAATCTCAATTGCTGATACAGACTACATTTGAACCATGCTGAGAAAAGTATTCTAGTGAGCTTCATAGCAAGGGACGTAGTGATAAATTATGTTGATAGATTAGTTGATAGAGATGCAATAGCAATCATTTAAAGGGTTGTTTAAGAATACAATGGAGGGATACATTCCAGTGAGAGAAAAACATTGCAATGGAGAACCCACTACTTACAGTTAAATAAGGTTAAATAGTTTTGAAGCTAAAAAAGCCATAGTTGTGCAAGGACTGGTGGCAGGTCAGAAGATTTGATAAAATATAAAGAACAGCAAAGAATGACTAAAAGATGAAGAGATGAAACATTACAGGATGAGAAAGTGAGCTAGAAACAGGAACAGATGTTCCAGCCTGTAAGCATTACTTGAAGAAGAGTTACTAGTGAACATTTTTCCTCGAATAAATGCTATCTGCAGAATAAGACAAGATGATAGAAGGTAAATCAATAAGTTTTACATCAGTCTTCAATATAGAGGATTTAAGTACCATCCCAGAAGCAGCTACAAATCAAGAAATAGCAGTGAGGAAGAATGAAGGACCAGGGAGGTTATACTGAGCAAATTGTTTGAACTCCTGGTTGACAAGGTTGCATTCTGAACCTTAAATATGCTTTCTTTCCCTGTTTGACCAAACTGTAAATATCTCTTGTCATCCAGAGTTCCTGATTCTTGCCATCCCTATCATTCATCCCGTCAGGAACTTGCTGGTTCTGAACTCTGATCAAGTGGACTTTGAAAGATGCCCACATCAGATGTGGACTTACCTTCAAACAGCTGCCTCCGATCTAATTTCTCCAGTTTCTGACTAATTCTGTTGTAATTAGCCTCCCACAATTCAACACTAGAATTACAATCACTGTTCCAAACATGTTCCTTCACTGAAACTTTGATCACCTGGCAAGGCTCTTACCCAGTACAGAGTCTAGTATGTCCAACTTCCTGTTGCACTGTCTAGATGTTGTTTCATGAAACCCTCCTGCTTGTACCTAAGATATTTTGCCCATCTAAACTCCTAGCACTAAGGGAGCATCAGTCAATATTAGAGAAATCAAAATCACCCATTTGAACACCCTGTTATTTTAACATCTTTCCATGATCTATCTGCATATCTGTTCCTTTATGTCCTGCTGGCTAATGAGAATCCTATAGTATAAGAGTTGATGAAGCAGTGGATAAGGCAGAGCAGGCCAGGCAGGACCTTTCTTCAAGACTGGGGAGGGGAAAAGGGGTTGAGAGATAAATGGAGAAAAGGAGGGGTGGGTCGAGAGGAAAGGTAGGTGATAGGTAGGTGAAGGTAGGAGGTGATAGTGATAGGCCAGTAGGAAGAGGGGAGCAGATCGGTGGGAAAGAAGATAGACAGGTAGGTGAGGTCAAGAGGACAGATCTGAATTCGAGTGTTAGATCTGGCATGAATGTGGAGAGGGGAGTTTTGGAAACTGATGAATTCATGCCATGTGGTTATAAGCAGAAGATGAGATGTTCCTCCTCTAGTTTGCGGGTGGCCATGTGTAGGAGGTGGACGAGGCCCAGAATGGATATGTCCTTAGGGGAGTGGGAGTGGGAGGGGGAGTTGAAGTGGATGGCCATGGGAAAATGGGGTTGGTTAGTGAGTACAAACCAGAGATGTTCTCTCAACTGTTCCATAAATTTGTGCCTGGTCTCTCCAATGCAGAGGAGACCACATCAAGAACACGGGATACAATATCTGAGGTTGGAGGATGTAACTCCATCATAGTGATTGCACCTTTTTGTTCCTGAATTTTATCCATATGGTTGCTGGATGAGCCCTCCAAAGATGTCCTCTCTTAGCACAGCTGTGGCATTCTCCTTAATCAGCAACACCACTCCCACCCCTTTTTACATTCCCCTCTATCACATGGAAAATTGAGCCATCATTCCTGACTTTCTCCCAACCATATTTCAGTATTGGGAGAAAGTGAGGACTGCAGATGCTGGAGATCAGAGCTTAAAAATGTGTTGCTGGAAAAGCGCAGCAGGTCCGGCAGCATCAAAGGAACAAGAGAATCGATGTTTCGGGCATATGCTGCACTTTTCCAGCAACATATTTTAAAACTCATATTTCAGTACTGGATACAACATTGTAGTTCTATGCACTAATCCAGGCTCTGACCTCATATGCCTTACCTGTCATATTCCTTGCATTAAAATAATTACACTCCAGACCGCCAGTCCCAACATGTTCATTAACCTGGACCTGCCTGTTCTTCCTATAAGACTTACTTGACTTAACCTCTACCTTCTTAATCATTCCACATGCTGGCCTACTGCTCTGGTTCCAACACCCCTATCACACATATCTCCTTGTTTCTGGACACACTGGTCTCCCTATTTAAGGAAGGGCTGAAGTCCTTCTCCTACAGATCAGTTTATGAGACTAATAACTTGTGAGGAAAGCTAACCTTGTATCTATTGCAACTTAACTTAAATATATAAAATCCTGAGGGATTATGTTAAGGTAAATGTGAAGAGTATATTGTCTCTATGAGAGAACCTAAAACTAGGTTTGATTTGATTTGATTTATTTATTGTCACATATATTTTGTTACAAAAGTAAACGACCATCTAATTAAGGAAAGATCAATTTTTTTCCTCATGGTTTTGAAGTCTCTTCCTCAAAACAGTGGAAACAGTCTGTAAATATTTATAAGACAGATGTGGAAAGATTCTTGGTAAGTGAGGGGCTGAAAAGTTATGGAAATTATTGTCGAGTTGAATTTGTCATCAGATGAGCCATGATTTTATTGATTACCTGAGCAGATTCAAGGGGCTGTCTAGTTTCTCCTGCTTTGAACTCATATGCATTGTCCAACTATAACATGGAGTTGAATTTTACTAGTGGAAACTCAGTGCCAAGTTTGGAGTTTCATGGATCTTTCCTACTTCTGCCTTTCAAGTCACAACAAATCTGCAGTCAATGAATGATCACTGCACCAAATCACATCTACTGGAACTGGATATCATTCAAGTTCTGTCTGGCTTCTGTACCCAATGTTGCAGTGCTCTATCATGCTCAAGGTGATGTTTTTTTCTGCACAATCTCCTCATCTTTCTCTTCCTAACACTGATGTCCCTGTCCCAGCTCTTCAGCATCTATCATAGCCCCTGCTTGCCTGCTTCAGTTATATAGAGCACAACTGGGATTATCTGGTGCACTATATGCTGTGATATTTCTCCAGACTGACCCAAGCAATAGAACTTTATCTTCATGAGCCTATCATCCACTCCATAATGGATCTGGTAGCAGTTGTGCTACATTTGTATCTAAAGTCTGCCTCATTCGAAGTCTTGTGTACCAGAGTTAGCAGCCATGGTAGTAGAGGTCAGTCCTTGTATCCCAATAACCATCTGTGTAAGACTTCCAACCTTAGAAACAACTTGGTGATCTGAAAGTTCTCAGATATAGGCATCCTGACGACTTCTGAGGCACCAAGTGAAGACTTATGATCTTGTGCTGATGGTCACAGTTAACTTGCCCATTGATAGAATTCAACCCTTTTCAGTTGACCAGGCCAGCTGCATTATTATGCAGCACTCCGTGCAAGGTGTTTGGTCAATGGCATCCTGCACTGAGGGATGTCAACCATGTTGGTAAAGCTTGCTGCCTGGGCTGCTGCATTGACCTTGTCACGAGGAGGTAAAATGAATGAGTATGACGAGGCATAGCATGGATGATCCAAGACTGGATCCATTTGAGTTGAGGATTGAGAGATCCTCGAGGTCCCTATTGGATCCCAAGATATACCCAGCTGCTTAAAAACTTAATACATTTATCACCTAATTGCCACAAGGATAAAATGACTACCACTCCTTCAGGTCATCATTCCTGTTCCGGTTGATGACATCATTCTGTAACGATACCCAGTATATACACATTGTGCAATGGCAGTGTATGTTCCTCCTCTGGAGGAAATGCCTTTAAGAATGATAGTTTCTGTGTCTCCTGTACCTCTGGCTTATTCAGACAGGACCATCAGCTGTGACATCTTATGGATGTTGTATGGCAGCCACTAGAGGTTTGTCTTGGGCTCAGCCACATCTGTTTTCCTCTCAATAACACTGCACATTTGTAGCAGTGCAACTACAATGACAATACTCCATGCTGTAGCGAGATACATTGGTCGCGGTTTGAATGAACCTTTGTGGAAATGTCAAAGATTTTTAATGGGAGCCGCCAGCACTTACATCTTGCATGACCAGTTTAACATTTTCCTGTAATGGGGACATGAGGTGTTATGGAATGCCTACACATGCACTGTTGAAACGGTGATGTTATTCCAGTGTCTGCAGCATAAGCCATGACAGACAAATGCTGTAGAAGATTCTAAGTGTGGCAAGATGACTGAAACCTTATCCCCCAATCCTTATTTCACATCACAGAAGAAAGGGAGCATTGCATAAAAGAGCATGTTGGCAAATACTTGCAGCTCTACTTCAGAGAAAATCCACTTTGTGGATCAATCTATGATCTTTGGATTGTCTTTGAATTGTGGCAAATAGGTGACTCTTTAATGGTTGCCTGTGATTATTTCTGCTTCAGACATAACTATGAAACAATATAATGACTAATGGCATGGCCAAGGATGCTTGCCTATGTAGCTTTGGACCCTGCGTGCATTTCGCACAAAGGATACTTCAACCCAAGTGACTTTAACCTCTACAACAAATGCGTCTGATTAACGTGATTACCCCTCAAAGGGTCTCTCATTGCTCACAAATAGAACCTGTTAATTTATAAAAAAAGAAAACAATTATTCCCCCCACTTCTGGGGTGTTCACAGCTATTTTTCAATTCCAATGCATGTTAGAGATTCTGATGAGAAAGTGTATCATAGGCTCAGCTTGGTAGTTGAGGGTCACCCCAAAACTATTTTGTTGCTTTGTTCTCTTCGTTGACTTCTTCAGTTCTGAATTTCCAGAAATATCCTTTCAACTTTATTTTATGTTTGTCTCTGAAAATTACTCCACAGTTTAGCCATGTCAACCATTGGCAATGTCTCTTCAACCAACTGATAATTCCTCACCTCCTGCAATAACCCATGTCCTCCAGTGCAATATTGCCTCCAGCCCTTGTATATTGAGCTACCTGCCTTAACAATTATTGTTCGTTCCTTCCACATCCCAGAATATTTGCTGCCAATACTTAGAAATGACTTCCACAATGTTTCCCTACCACAGCAGTGGACTCTGATAAGCTGTGTTGATTGTCAGTGAGCAGACACCCAGGACTGACAGTTGACCACCCTTTGACTGACTTGGAATTACAGTCTCAAATGACCAGACTTCTGACCGAACACTGTGCAACTCCCCAAATGACTTTGCTAATCCCTGGGCTGGTTGCATTGAATCTGCAGGACTGACTAGGGCCCATTCCCTAGACTGCAGTGAAATGAAACATGACCATCCCAAGCAGCCAACTAACCATGCCTAAGCCCCTGGACTGAAATGGGGTAATCTCTCCCTGACTGTGGAGACATGCTCTAAATGACAATTGACTGAGGACTACTCCCCTTAAATTGAGGTTTGACTGATGCACATACAGTGTTTGCAGCATAACCTGGTAAGAAACTCTGTGGACTTGAGGTAACGTGGTGCCATACAGCAATATTTCCACCGCTTGACTGATTACTGCTGACAATCATCACAAGCTGACTGGTTTGGATTGTGTTAAACAGTAAGGCAAGGCTGCGATGAAGACTTATGCTCCAGAACCTCTCGCTCCCATGGTCAAGGTTTACCAGTACTGGTTACACCACTGCCAGCTACCTGAAAATGTAGAATAGGGGTAAATGTAGGGGTATGGGTGGGTTGCGCTTCAGCGGGTCGGTGTGGACTTGCTGGGCCGAAGGGCCTGTTTCCACACTGTAATGTAATCTAATCTAATCAAATCTAACCTAAAATTGCCCAAGTATGTCCTGTACATAAAAAAAAGACCAAATCCAACCCAGCCAATTCATGCCCCATGAGTCTACACTTGATCATCAGCAAAGTGATGGAAGGTGTCATCAATAGTGCTATGAAGCAGACCTGTTCAGCAATAACCTGCTTAGTGATGCCAAGTTTGGGTTCTCCCAGGGCAGCTCAGCTCCTGACCTCATTACAGCCTTGGTTCAAACTTGGACAAAAGAGCTGAATTCCAGAGGTGAGGTGAAAGTGACAACCCAACTTCAAGATTACATTCGGCCAAGTGTGACATCAAGAAGTCCAAGCAAAACTGGAATTAATAGGTATCAGGTGGTACACTCTCCACTTGTTGGAATCATACCTGACACATTGGAAAGTGGTTGTGGTTGTTGGAAGTCAGACATCTTAGCTTGCAACACATGTGTTGCTGGGCCATTGGAATCTCCTTCCTCACTGATGCAGGGCTGGTTCTCATCAAGGTGGGTCTTGGAGGTCAGGGCAGATCTTCTCCATGGTTCTCCTCAGTTGCCACACTATCTTCCACTATGAGCTTTCCTTGTGAGTCTTCTCGGAGAAGGTGGATTTGTGTGTTTTTACGTCCCCCACCCCCCCGTCCCACAGACTGTCCAGATTGTTCTGTGGCCTTTGGTCAATGGGGTCATAAGCTGGGTTCAAATCATCCATTGGGGTAGCACCAACACCCTTCACTGTTGTCATACTGGGAGGTGTAAAGTGTATATAGCCAGGCAGTCAAGATGTCCAAAAATCTGATTGACACTTCTCCAATACACAATACGTAGGCTGATTGTAACTGATTCCCATTAAACCTTTGATCTTAGTTTCCACTGTTCACTGTGAGCTGACAGCCGCTGTTCAATTCAGTTTGGCCAATTTTCTGTCAGGCCTGATTTCTCGGGTTGTGGGTCAATTTAGAATGTCCAATTTTGAGTCTATGGTCACTCAACAATAATAGCCCCATCTGTCTCCGAAGGTGAACAATGGAGTTTGACAAGAGAGAGATACCAATTGTTAAACTGAAACTGAGTCATTAATACACTCATCTCATGACCCTCTAGTCTTGAACATTTCAATGATGTATTTTTCTGGATCCTGTACAGTTTAAAAATCTAACCTATCGATAACATCGAGTCAGGCTGCACACTAACAAGCCTATCTCAAACAAACCTTAATTAAGCCTGTTTCTCTGGACCATTCTTATAATTATCTGAAAAGTGGATCAGATTTCTATATCACTGTATTACTGTGGCTTTGTCAACCTTCAGTGGAATTCTGCAATACCAACCTTTGGCTCGCTGAGTCCACATGAATAAGAGCTCCAGCAGGACTATTCACTTTGGACATTAACATTAACATCTTTTTCATATATTTATTTTTCATTGGCAGCTTCTTTTATATCTATATGGTCTCCATTATTGCTTAACTTCAGTTCCTAGCTTCTCATCAATTACAAAATACTTTGATGTACCTTGGCGTTCAAATTAACAAAACACTCTGGCTCCATGTTAAACACCATCATTTAATCAATGTTAATTTCAAAATTTCTGCTCCCATTTGGATTATCTGTTATATAAATTAATTTAGTGATTGAATACTTAATTTTACAATCTTGTGAAATATCATTTCCATATGTTTATCATTTTAAAATAAACACCAGTACTACATCTCAACTGGCTTATAGCAGCATGAGTACATGTTCCCATTGTTGGTTATTATTAATTAATGTTATGAGCTTATAAACTTTGCCTTGTCCTTTCATGTTCTGTGCAAAGCAGCAGCCCAGGGTACTAAGTTTGATGCTGATAGAAAAATGAGTTCTCCTCAGTGAGCTAGATGTTTTGGATATGCCTCGCACAAAAGCCCTAGCCAGAGATGCACTCTAATCAATGCAAATCCATTGAGTTGGAGAAAACAGTGATACTTGGAAATGAATGGACTGGTCATACTGTAGTCATGTTCTGAGATACAAGAAACAAGTCAGACTAGCATGTGTCATTTCCAAGTTTTACTCGTTTTCCTTCTAGTATAAGCCATTAATTCTGGACACAGCTGCCCCATTCTGGATGCATTTAGGGCCCAGGTTTGCAGTGAGTCTGGCGAATAGCTGACAGATAATGTCTGTGATCATATTCCGAAAACCCTTTCAGCAGTTGACTCTGGACTTCTCTGTTATGGACACTAAATTGAAACTGAGTCATTAATACACTTATCTCATGACGCTCTAGTCTTGAACATTTCAATCATGTGTTCAGATATTTTGTGATTGGAAAACAGGCACAGAGCATCAGTTCTCTGCTTTCTTTTCAGAGGATATTAAGTGCATACTCCTCTGGGATACTATCCTCAGACATAAATGCCAACATGCCATTTTTTCCTGTTCCTAGTTGCTGTGCATTTGTGACACGAGAAATGCTATGAATTAATCTTGCTGTCCTTTGTGATTTGTAATGTGCATTTCATGTTGTTCATTTGTTCTTCAAATGTTACAGGTTTTCCTATTAGTCCTTTCTAAACATTCTTGTATTGAAGGTTGAAGAAATGTTACTACTTGCTGTCAGATGGCAAACCTTGTGCAATAGAACCATAGAAAATCTATCAGAAATTGCAGAGATGTTTTTTCCTCTCCATGGAGCAGCTGTGCAGTTTCAATTTTCAATGTATTTGAACAATGATAGGCTCTCAATAGAGTTTATTAACTATTGTGTTTTGATTTAACTGTAGACCAGCATGAGCTGTAACCCTAACTGTGTTAAAATATGTTGCCAATGAGTAAGGTTATATTCAGCTTCAAGGTCATTCCGCAACATCGAGCAAGTACTATAGGAAACAATAAATGACTAATCTTGGACATGCAGAAAATAAAGTACTGGTTATACACAGCAAGTCACAGGCAGGGAATAGGGGGATATGGACCATATGCAAGCTAATGGAATTTGCTTAGAATGGCTTCACATCAGCACAGACATGGTGGACCTGTTCCTGAGCTGTACTATTCTATGTAAGTCCATCTGCATGGCAAAAAAAGAAAAGACAGACTTTGTCAGAATTGGAAACGAAACATATTGAGCAGTTCATGATTGCAAGAAATAAAACTAAATGTTGGCGAAGGGAGAGACAAATATTAGACCAAAGTGTGAGGCAGCTTTTTGTTTTAATTTATGAAGAGGTGAAAATTGGTGGATGATATATAAAGATTATCTCAGTGAGACATACTTACTGAGTCACATTTATGAGTGTGTTTGGATAATTATCAGGTACGTTCTGTCCCAGTGCTAAGAGAAACCCAGCAGAGCTGACAGCACAGTGATATACAAATGGGACAGATTTGCCCTAGGATGCCTCTTGTCATCAACTCAAATATGGACAAGAACCACCTCTTGCTGCTTGCCGTTGTTGCCCTGCTTTGGAAACCTTGACCAGTTTATGTATAAAAAACACTCTATCCAAGTGTTCTTATTGACCAGAAGGACAAAGCCACACAGAATTCCATTTCTGGTTCAACTTGATTTTATTAACAAAATATGCCTTACATAAAATAATATGTGAGAATTTGCCAAATTTCCACTTTATTTACTCTTTACCTAGCACCATCTGTCTGACAAAGGATATTACCCGCAATGATCCCTGTGTTTGAGCTGAGCTGTTAGGATCTCCTTCCTCTCTGATGTAGAGCTGGCTCCCTTCACAAAGATGGGAAGCAGGTCAAGGTAGATTTCCTCCTGGCTCTTCTTGGCTTGCTGCATGCTTTTCTTCCACATGTCTTGCCACAACTCTTCACTTAAGGGGTGGCTTCCAGACTCTTGTTCTTATCCCTTCATATCCATGTCCTTCTTGAATGTTTTTTGACCTTTGAACAATGGGGTCAAGGGCAAGGTTTTCAGCACAAATGAGATAGCACCAACACCCTTCACTGTTGCCACGCCTGGAAGTATAAAGTGCATATCCTCAAATACTGACTGGCAGTCAAGGTGTTCGAAAGTCTGATTGATATTTCTCTAATATACCATCCTCGGGCTGATTGTAATTGGTTCCCCTGAACTTTTGTGACCTCTTTGACCTTGGTTTCCAAAGTTCTCTGTAACCAATAGCTGCTGGCTGCAGTTTAATTTAATTTGGCCAATTTTCTGTTGGACCTGATTTCTTTGGCCAATTTAGAATATCAAGTTTTGAACTCATGGTCACTTGACCACATTATCTACCAGCTCCCTTGGCTGATAAGCTTTGCTTTGAAAGATGGCCCATTTTTCACATTGACAACATCTTCCACTATGATGTCCAGCATATCCACCATCCCAGGAGGAAAGGCCAGTTGGCCCTTTGAGTCTGCTCCGCCATTCAGAATGATCATGACTGTGCGCAAAACCATTGCTGCTTTCTCCCCAATTTTACTGAAGTCAACAGAAATCCAGTTGGGTTTGCCAGTCGCTGACATAATACTATTTTCAGTTGGAATCAGTTTCTATGTCGGCACCTTTACTGAAAGCAGCGAAGTACACCTTCTCTCCAACCCTAAGCTGCCTGTCTCACAACACATATCAGTATCTCTGTTCCTTTCCCCATCCCTTCCCTTTCCAGTCATTACCCCTCACTGCTCCTGCATTCCCAGCCTTTAGTTTACACAGCTGTTTCTATTCATTGACTGCTTCATGAGAAACCATTTGAAGGGCATGTTCATTTTCTGTTTTTACATTTTTGTACAGAAAATCACAAGATTAAAAAAGTGATGTTTTAAAGGAGATTTTCTCATATTGAAATGTACACCTAATGTTAACTAGATTGGCAGGATTCCACATCACACAAAATTTAATAAATTATTTCATGGCCAGCTCTGGACTTTAGTCAAGGAATCAAGTAAATATTCATTCAGATCGGATTTTTCCTATACCTGCCAGATGTCTTGTAAATTTCTCTGGGCCATGTAACATGACCAGCCTGATACAATAACTCACTAATCCCAGCACTCTAACCCTAAATTGTAGCAATACCTCCCTCTGTCTCACCTGATTGTGACAGTACCCCCATACTGCCCATTTATATACGGCAGCATCTACCCTACTTCTCCTCTGAACTAGCTTCCCTGTCTCTCCAACCCGATTACAGCATCACCCTACCCACACCTACCACCTCTCCTTTCCTTCAGCCTCCTTGCATTGACCGCAACAGCTCTCTCTTCCCCAAGTTGCAGGAAACATTCATTTTGTTTCATTATTCATTTATGGAATGTGAGGATCACTAGTCGGGCCATCATTTATTGCCTATCTCTAATTGCCCAGAGGGCAGTTAGGAGTCAACCACATTGCTGGAAACATATTCCAGGAAACTTCCTTCACAGCCTTATTAGAATTGTCCATCTATCTGTATGATGTGGAGGTGCCGGTGTTGGATTGGGATGGACACAGTTAAAAATCACTCAACACCAGGTTACAGTCCAACATGTTTATTTGGGTGTACTAGCTTTCGGAGCACTGCTCCTTCATCAGAACTAGAAATAGAAACAGTCAGACTCAAGATTGGGATACAAGCAGACTCTAACCTCACACTTTTAATGCATTGTCTGAGCTGAGATTTCACCTTTTTTATTTACAAAATCTTACTTTATCTTGAGAATGATTTTAAAGAAGTTCTGTGATTTATATATTAATGAACCAAAACTTGCAACCCATTCTAGGACATGAAAGATTTAACAGAAATCTAGGTTTGTCCAATATATCGCATAAGTTGCATGCATGAAACTGTGATCTTTTGCTATAAATTCTGTGTTTTATGATCCTGCTCCACAGCTACCTGATGAAGGAGCAGTGGTCTGAAAGCTGGTGCTTCTAAATAAATCTGTTGGACTATAACCTGGTGTTGTGTGATTTTTAACCTTGTCTTGACATGTTGTCTTAACATGTAGATTGACATCACTCATGATTTTCAACTTTCCTTTCCATTTGTCCACAGGAAGCTTGAAAATCTCCCAATTAGTTCCTTCAGTGAGCTCATCTAAAATAAATGTAAATACAGAATGGTAAACCACACAAATCATTTATTTAGACTACTGATCCTCTTGGATAGGTGCATGGGTGGTAGTAAAATGAAGGGTAATAGGTTAGCTTGATCTTAGAGAAGGATAAAAGGTTGGCACAACAAAGGGCCTGTGCTGTGCTATATTGTTCTATGTTCTATGATTCTCTAAAATGAGAAGTGTTGTTAATGTCACTTAAAACCTCAAAGCTCCTTCTCGTAACCATAGTTATCAATCCAGTCCCTCATCAAGCATGTCAGTTTAACACAACACAACAAACTTTACGGTCAAAAAGTTGTTTCTTTGAATCCCTGAAACCTTTAGCTTATAGAAGTTCTACAGTCTGGAGTTCCCTTCCCAAAAGCCCCCAAGCTCACTGTGTCACTTCTTCACTTTTAAAATCCTTATTAAGCCATGCTCTGGTCACCTCCTGTGATTATTTTCCCATTGGTTCATCAGAATTGGAAACAGCAAGATTAGATTAATGAGTGAAGGATGTGGAATTTTACAACATTAAAGACTTCAGCTAAATGAAAGACAACCATTTTTCTTTCCACTCTTGCAAACAGAATTTTCTGATCAAATTAACTCAACAATACTAAAAATTACACCACTCATGGAGAGAATCTGTAACAGACTCTTGTTGAACACAATCCAATCAGGTACTTTGTTTGCTGAGGCAAAATATTTTACCTCACCACCACACTCTGTCTTCAGATACTGATCAAATTTTCAGTCCATCTAGATAGATTGTTACCTATGCCATGAGAGTTAACCATTCCCAGTAAGCTTACTGAGGAACTCTGGCAAATGGGTTTATAAATCTGAGTAAAAGCATTTCCTGGATTACTCTTATTCTTAAGCCTGTCTACTCCTTCCAGAGTTTCAAATGGTCTAAAAGGCATAACATCCTAGCTCCAAAAGTTTGCTTATTATTCTTCACAGGATCCATGCTTCCCAGGTATGTTTACAACCATCTTTCAGAATCCTGTTGAGCATTATTCCGACTGAGAAATCAAAGCCAACAAAGATGCAAACTTTAGGTTTCTGGCTAACCCTCAAAGTGAATTCTGAAAACAACTCTATCCTCAATCTCTTGGTTGCATCCAGAACGAATAGGGCTCAAAAGAAGCATCACAATTTTCCTTTTTCTACTCCTGAAGCTAGTAAGATATTGCAAAGCCCTACTGACAACTGATTGTTCCATTCTCTACATGTCAGAATCTCAACAGTTCCCAAAGACTCAGTGGATTATTCAATCCTATTATTATGATGAATTGATCGAAGGCTGTCTTTTGCGAAAGCTGTTATGAAGAATCCTTTCAGTACGACTGAAATATTTTGATCTTTTGTACCACTTCTACTCAATCTATCATTTCTTTGACATTGCTTCCACTATTATGAGGTTATTTTAACCTTTAATCTTAAAATAGAAACTTATATTTGAATATCTCACTTTTCTCTGCCCTCTCAACTTTCTTTCATAATAATTTTGCTGCATTGCCTTCCCAAATCAATAACATTTTATCATCTAAATGGTACAGTTGATGTAGTCTATATGGATTTCAGTAAAGTCTTTGACAAGCTCCCACAGCCTTTGACAAGGCTGATAAAGAAGGTAAAAGCACATGGGATCAAGGGTGACATGGCAAGTTGAGTCAAAAATTGGCTAAGTGGCAAGAAACAGTAGGTGGTGGGAGAAGATTGTTTGTGTGCCTGGATGCAACTTACCCCAGGGATCAGTGCTGGGTCCCTTATCGTTTGTTATTTTTATGAAGAATTTCAAAATAAATGTTGGGGGGAAGGGGGAATGATAAGAAAATTTGTAAATGATATAGAAATTGGCCAGGTGGTTGACAGTGAGGAAAAAGGTCTTAGTTTGTAGCAGGATATCGACAGGTTGGTCAGATCGGTAGATCAATGGAAAGTGGAATTTAATCCTGATAACTGTGAGCTGATGCACTTTGGAACAAGTACAAGAGAAAAAAAAGAAGTACTAAATGAAAGACAAGACACTAAGAAGCCCAGAGGAACAGAACAATCTTTAGATGCTTGTCCATGGTAGCATAGGTTAATAGGGTAGCTGAGGAGGTGTACAGGACACTTGCCTTTATCAGTCATGGCATTGATTGTAAGAGCAGATAAGCTAAGATGAAACCTATAGGACGTTGTTTAGGCCAGAGCTGCTATACTGTTTGGTCACATTAGAGGAAGAATGTAATTGCACTGGAGGGGATGCAGAGGAGATTCACTAAAATGTTCCTGGGATGGACCAGTGTAGCTATGAAGAGAGGCTGATAAGTTTAGGTTGGTTATTATAGAGCAGAGGGGCTGAGGGGGAACCTGGTTGAGGTGGATAGGCATGGAAAGGCTGATTAGGAAGCAGCTGTTTCACTTAGATGAAGAGTCAAAAAAAGGTGCATACTGTTAGGGTGAATGGCAAAAGGCTCAGAGATGATTTGAGGAAAAATATTTTCACCAGAGTGTGGTGAGATTCTGGAACATATTGCCTGAGAGATAGTTGAGGTGGGAAACTTTATAACCTTTTAAAGAACACTTGGGTGAGCACTTGAAATGTCAAAATATTGAAAGCTATGGACCAAGTGCTGGAAAGTGGGACTAGTTTGATTTAGAGTAGTTTTTATTGGTACAAATTTGATGAGCTAAAGACCATCTTCTGTACACTATGATTCTATGATCGATAACACGTTTCCCCCTCAGTCTCTACATCAAAGGTCATCCTCAGTAACTCCAACTCCAATTCAATTCATTGTTTCTCCCCTCTAATTTTTCTCTACTTTTATCCTCCCTAAATTTCTTCTTCTTTCTAAATTCCTAATAAATATTAATAGTCACCCTCTTGACCAAGAAATCTCACAATCTCTCAATCTTTTGCCAGTCTATTCTTATTACTTACAGAAAAGTTCATCTCAGGTCACTTTCTTCTGTCAATCATCATTAATATTCAACTACCTCATTCAAACCTTCTTCTGTCTTTGTTCATGGAAGAAACAATCCACCGACTGACTTCAAATGAGCTTAAAAAATCTCAACAATCTTGCCTCTGGCCTTCCATTCCGCACATCACTTCTGCACTATCACCTCGATATTTGATGTCCCAATCTTAAACAAAATCATAACATGGACTCACTTAAATCATTTGCCCTGAATAGACCTTATCTCCACTCAGGTCTAAGAGATGCAGGCGTGAAAGGACAGGATCAGAAATAGCATGATGTCTGATTCTTAGTGAAACTAGTGGTACAAGCGAGCTGATTTCCAAGGAGGATGGGACAGTTATATCAAGGTAGTATTTCACCAAGCATGGCATTAAGGAGCCTTGGCAAAACAGGAATCAGTGGGAATCAGGGGAAAACTCCCTCCATTTGCTTGGATTATACCTATCACAAAGGAAGATGATTTCAGTTGTGGGAGGTCAGTCATCTCAACTCCAGGACATCTCTGCAGGATTTTTCCACGGTAATGTCTGAGCACAAGCATCTTCAGCTGCTGCTTCATCAATTCAGCTGCTTCCTCCATCGTAAAGTCAGAAGTAGGGAAGTTTGTCAATGATTGCACAATGTCTAGCACCATTTATGACATCTCAGATCTTGAAGGAGATCGTTTCTATATCACACAAGACATGGACTGCATCGAGACTTGGGCAGATAAGTGGTAAGTAAAATGTGCAGAACACAACTGGCAAGAATCTAATCATTTCACCTTGTAGTATTTGTGGTGAAGTGGTGATGGGAATGGACATTGAAGGTGGTGGGTATGCTGCCAATTAATTGAGTTTCTTTGTCCTGGGTGGTGTCAAGTTTCCTGAGTTTTATTGGAGCTGCACTCAAGTGGGGGATGTACTCCACCACACTCCTGACATATACGTTGTGGAGTCAGATGGTAACAATACGATTTACATGACTGACTCAGTTCAGTTTCTGGGAAGTTGTGACCTACCAGGATGCTGATAGTGGGGGGTTGGGGGTTTAGAGTCATAGTCAAAGAGCTGTACAGCACGGAAACAGACCCTTCAAACCAACTCGTCCATGCCGACCAGATATCCTAACCTAATCTAGTCCCATTTGCCAGCACTTGGCCCATATCACTCTAAATTCTTCCTATTCATATACCCATCCTGATGCTTTTTAAATATTGCAATTGTATCAGACCCCACCACTTCCACTGGCAGCTCACTCCATATACGCACCACCCTCTGCATAAAACATTTGCCCCTTAGGTCCCTTTTATATCTTTCCCCTCTCACACTAAACCTATGCCCTCGAGTTCTGGACTCCCCCACCCCAAGGAAAATACCTTGTCTGTTTATCCTATCCATGCCCCTCATGATTTTACAAACCCTCTGAAGTCACCCCTCAGCCTTCAATGGTCCAGGGAAAACAACCCCAGCCTATTCAACTCTCCCTATAGCACAAATCCACCAACCCTGGCAATATCCTTGTAAATCTTTTTTGAACCCTTTCAAGTTTTACAGCATCCTTCTGATAGGAAGGAGACCAGAATTGAACACAATATTCCAAAACTGGTCTAACCAATGTCCTGTACAGCTGCAACATGACCTCCCAACTCCTATATTCAATGCTCTGGCCAGTAAAGGAAGGCATACCAAATGTCTTCTTCACTATCTTATCTACCTGTGACTCTACATTCAAGGAGCTAT
Organism: Chiloscyllium plagiosum; assembly: GCF_037043375.1. Lineage (NCBI taxonomy): Eukaryota > Metazoa > Chordata > Chondrichthyes > Orectolobiformes > Hemiscylliidae > Chiloscyllium > Chiloscyllium plagiosum. Next base: position 61,166,384 of record NW_028270139.1, on the reverse strand, counting down.
GAACCTGCACTCCAAGGTCTCTTTGTGTAGCAACTCTCCCTGGGACTTTACCATTAAGTGTATAAGTCCTGTTAAGATTTGCTTTCCTAAAATGCAGGAAGTCACATTTATCTGAATTAAGCTCCATCAACCACTCCTCAGCCAATTGGCCCATCTGATCAAGATCCCCTTATAATCTGAGGTAACCCTCTTCGCTGTCAACTACACCTCCAATTTTGGTGTCATTTGCAAACTTACTAACTGTACCTCTTATGTTCACATCAAAACCATTTATATACATAATGAAAAGTAATGGGCCCAGCACTGATCCTTATGGCACTCCACTGGTCACAGCCCTCCAGTCTGAAAAACAACCCTCCATCACCACCCTCTGTCTTCTACCTTTGAGCCAGTTCTGCATCCAAATGACTAGTTCTCCCTTTATTCCATGAGATCTAACCTTGCTCACCAGTGTCCCATGGGGAACCTTGTCCAATGCCTAACTAAAGTCCATATAGTTCACGTCTATTGCTCTGCCCTCATCAATCCTCTTTGCTACTTTTTAAAAAAAACTCAATCAAGTTCGTGAGACATGATTTTCCACGCACAAAGCCATGTTGATTATCCTAATCAGTCTTTGCCATTCCAAATACATGTAAATCCTGTCCCTCAGCATTCCCTTCAAAAACTTGCCTACCACCAACGTCAGGCTCACCAGTCTATTGTTCTCTGGCTTGTCCTTACCACCTTTCTTAAATAATTGTTCCACGTTAACCAACCTCCAGTCTTCCAGCACCTCACCTGTGACTATTGATGATATAAATATTTCAATAAGAGGCCCAGCAATCACTTCCCTAGCTTCCCACAGAGTTCTGGGGTACACCTGATCAGGTCCTGGGGATTTATCCACTTTTATGCGTTTCAAGACATCCAGAACTTCCTCCTTTGTAATATGGACATTTTTCAAGATGTCACCATCTCTTTCCCTACATTCTTGATCTTCCATGTCCTTTTCCACAGTAAATACCGATGCAAAATGCTCGTTTATTATCTCCTCCATCATCTGCGGCTCCACACAGAGGCTGCCTTGCTGATCTTTGAGGGAGCATATTCTCTCTCTAGTTACCCTTTTGTCCTTAATGTATTTGTAAAAACTCTTTGGATTTCCTCTCAACTCTATTTGCCAAAGCTATCTCATGTCCCCTTTTTGCCCTCCAGATTTCCCTCTTAAGTTTGCTCTTGCTGCTTTTATACTATTCTCCGGATTCACTCGATCTCTCCTGTCTATGCCTGACATATGCTTTCTTCTTTTTCTTAACCAAACCCTCAATTTCTCTAGTCATCCAACATGCCCACACCTACCAGCCTTTCCTTTCACCCTAACAATATACTGTCTCTGGACTCTCATTATCTCATTTGTGAAGGCATCCTATTTTCCAGCTGTATGTTTACTTGCGAACATCTACACCCAATCAGCTTTTGAAAGTTCTTGCCTAATACCATCAAAATTGGCCTTCCTCCAATTTAGAACTTCAACTTTTAGATCTTGTCTATCCTTTTCCATCACTATTTTAAAACCAATAGAATTATGGTCGCTGGCCCCAAAGTGCCCTCCCACTGACATCTCAGTCACCTGTCCTGCCTTATGTCCCAAGAGTAGGTCAATTTTTGCACCTTCTCTAGTAGGTACATCCTGATACTGACTCAGAAAATTTTCTTGTACATTCTTAACAAATTCCTCTCCATCTAAACCCTTAACACTATGGCAGTCCCAGTCTATGTTTGGAAAGTTAAAATCCCCTACCATAACCACCCTATTATTTTTACAGATGACTGAAATCTCCTTACAAATTTCTTTCTCAATTTACTGCTGACTATTAGGGGGTCTATAACACAACCCCAATAAGGTGATCATCCCTTTCTTACTTCTCAGTTCAACCCAAATAACTTCCCTCGGTGTATTTCTGGGAATATCCTCCCTTGGTACAGCTGTATTGCTATCCCTTATCAAAAACGCCAGTCCCCCTCCTCTGTTGCCTCTCTCTCTGTCCTTTCTGTAGTATTTGTATCCTGGAACATTAAGCTGTCAGTCCTGTACATCCTGAGGTATTTTGAGGCATTGAGGGTTTCTGTGATGACATTGTCATTTTCTTATCAACGAATGATGGTGAGATCCTGTTTTGTTATTGATGGTCATTGCTTGACATTTTTGTGGCATGACGTTTACTTGCCACTTGACAGTCCAAGGCTGGATATTGTCCAGGTCTTGCTGCATCTGAACATGAACTGCTTCATCACCTGAGAAGTCACAATGAACATTGTGTAATCATCGGTGAATATCTCCACTTCTGATGTTATGATGGAGTGAAAGTCACTGATGAAGCTGCTAAAGATGGTTTGCCCTAAGATACTATCCTGAGGAATTCCTGTAGAGATGTCCTGGAGCTGAGATGTCTACAAAACCCCAAGTGTCTTTCTTTGGGCTTAGTGTGACTCCAACTAATAAACTTTTCTCCTGACTCTGATGAATCCCATTGAGCTTTTGTCGGGTTCTTTGGTGCCACATGTTGTCAAATGTGATTTTAATGTCAAGGGTCATCATTCTGTCCTCCTATCTGGATTTCAGATCTTCTGTTAATGTTGGAAAAAGGTAATGCTATCAAAAAACTTATAAGGGGTTCAACATCTCCCTAACAATTCCACAGAATGTATATCATCTGCCATCACCTCTTTTTTAATTTGGCCTGAAATATATTTCAAATGTGCTTATGACTGTATTAAATACAAATGTGTCTTCTATGTGCTGCTTAGTATTCACTGGCTTTCTGCTCTCCATCTATGTGTTTTTTTAGATTACATTACAGTGTGGAAACAGGCCCTTCGGCCCAACAAGTCCACACCGACCCGCCGAAGCGTAACCCACCCATACCCCTACATTTACCCCTTACCTAACACTACGGGCAATTTAGCATGGCCAATTCACCTGACCTGCACATCTTTGGACTGTGGGAGGAAACCGGAGCACCCGGAGGAAACCCACGCAGACACGGGGAGAACGTGCAAACTCCACACAGTCAGTCACCTGAGGCGGGAATTGAACCCGGGTCTCTGGCGCTGTGAGGCAGCAGTGCTAACCACTGTGCCACCGTGCCGCCCACCATGTTTTGAGTATTGACTTCTTGAGGATCGCTGCTACATCTGGACTGTTTATCCTTGAAGCGAACAAGTATGTTTTGAACCCCAAAATTAACCATACCTTTGGCATTGATGAGTCTCCCGATGAAGGAAAGGAAGCAATAGAAATTGATAGATTTATATTTTTCTCTGGAAAAGCGCAGCAGATCAGGCAGCATCCAAGAAACAGGAGAATCGACGTTTCGGGCATAAGCCCTTCTTCAGGAAGCCCTGAAGATGGGCTTATGCCCGAAACGTCGATTCTCCAGTTCCTTGGATGCTGCCTAACCTGCTGCGCTTTTCCAGCAACACATTTTTCAGCTCTGATCTCCAGCATCTGCAGTCCTCACTTTCTCCTCCTTATATTTTTCTCTGTCATTCTCATTGCTTTTTAAAAGAAAATTGTATATCTCACATCTATATGAAGATGAAACAAATTTCTATGTTTATAACAACTTTATAATGATTATTAAAACATCTAGTTCAGGCTTTCACTCTAGCTTACAGTTACTTCTGCAGTTTGTTTTTTTCCCAAATCCCCTCTGCATCCTACTAACAAACGTAGAACATAGAACAGTACAGCACTGGAACAGCCCCTTCGACTACGATGTGGGCCAAACATGTTGGCAAATTAAACTAATCCCTTCTGCCTGGCCTTAGTCCATATCCCTCCATATCTTGCATATTCATGTGATTATCTATGTCTCCTATACACCCCTATCATATCTGTCTCTATTATCACCCCTCGCAACACAGTCCACACTCCTACTACTCTCTATAAAAAACTTGCCCATCACATCTCCTTTGAGCGTTCCACCCTCACTTTAAATACGTTAGACATTTCAACTCTGGGAAAAAGATTCTGAGCATCTCATGATTTTATAGACTTCCATCTTGTCTCCCCTCCATCTCTGCAGCAATCACGACAAACACCTGAGATTTTCTAGCCTCTCCTTATAGCTCATTACCTCTAATCCAGGCAGCATCCAGGCAAATCTTTTCTGTACTGTCTCCAAAACTTCCACATCCTTCCCGTGGTGAACAGAATTGAATGGAAAACTCTAAGTGTGGCCTAACCAAAGTCTTATGAAGCTGCAACATGACATCCTGACTCTTGTACTCAATTCTCTGATCAATAAAGACAAACATACCATATGCCTTCTTTACCATCCTATCTACTTGAGTGACCACTTTCAGGGAGCTATGGACATGAAGCCCAGAATCCCTCTATACTCAATCTGTTCACTATCCTCCATTAACTGTATACTTTTCCATTTCTCAAAATGCAGCACCTCACACTTACCTGGATTAAACTTAATCTTCCATTTCTCAGCCCATATCTGCAACTGATCTGTATCCCGTTGTATCAAATAAAATTTATAGCCCAGGAACAGGCCCTCTGACCCTCCAAGCCTGTATCCTTTGCCAAACTTCTATGCTTTCCATGACTCCATCGATCTTTGTATTGTCTGCAAACTTACTAACCCACCCATTTACATTTTCAGTCAAGTCACTTATATATCTCACAAACAGCAGAGATGTCAGTACAGATCCCCATGGAATATCACTAGTCATGGACCTCCAGCCTGAAAAACGCCCTTTCACCACTACACTCTGCCTTCTATTGGCAAGCCAATTTTGAATCCAAGCTGTTATAGACCAGATCAGACCCACTCAAAATATTTAAGAAGGTAACCTAGATCCTTATTTTCTATTAATTTAAAGGTATCGTAAAGTGTCTGTTTCTGATGCAATGTGACTGGTCAAAACTAATCGACGGTAAGCAAAACACAATTTATTAAACACTATAGTTAAAATAAAACCAAAGAAAGAGGAATTTGGAATAACAACTCTATTGGAAAACCTAACAGGACAACAGATACAGTAACTATTACTAATTAACTGTTCTGATACAGTAATATCTGATAAACACACTCCTTGGCAAAACAAAAGGAAAATTCAGGCACAGATTCTCACATGCAGTTCTCCAGTCCAGGAGGAGAAAAACATCAAGAAAAGAATTCAGAGAGAGTAGCTGCCGGGGAGATATTCACTGACACTCAAACTCTTTTGAGACCACAATAGTTTCTGATGCTACTCAGAAATCCTGATCTATGAGAGCAGTTCACCCATTCAGGCTGGTTGAAAAAAAGCATTCCAAGCTGCTTATACAAGTGATCTTAACCAGCCAACTTCTGAAACTCTGCCTTACAACCTCTCTTAAAAAAAAAAGACAAAATATCCTCGGTAAGTGACAGCTTCATTACAAAGTGGCCACGTCACTGTGGATCCCATGCATCTTAAGCTTCTGCATGAGCCTTCCATGAGGACCGTTGTCGAAAGCCTTTACTAAATTCCATGTGAACAACATCCACTGCTCAACCCTTATTGATCACATTTGTCAACTCCTTGAGAAAGTCAATCAAGTTAGTAAGACATGACATGCCCCCCCCCCCACATAGCCAGGCTGACTATCCATAATTAGGTCATGCTTTTCCAAATATGTGTAAATGCTATCCTTAATAATTCTTTTCAATAGCTTTGCAACCACTGATGTGAGACTCATCAGTTTATAGTTTCCTGAGCTATCCCTATTTTCCTTCTTGAACAGAGGAACAACATTAGCTACTCTCCAATCCTCCATGACCTCTGCTGTGGCCAGCAAAGATACAAATGTCTTGTTCAAGGCCCCAGTTCTCTTGCCTCTCTCAATAACCTAGGATAGCTATCATTCGGCCCTGGGGAGTTATCCAACTGAACGCTCTTCAGAAGACTCAACACCACTTCTTTCTTGATCTCAAAATGTCCTGACATATTAGTATGCTCCACATTAATCTCACTATCCTCCATATCCTTCTCCTGGGTGAATTCCAATGCAATGTACTCATTTAGGGTCTTGCCCACTTCCTCCACCTCCAAGCACAAGTTCCCACTTTTATCCTTGAGGGATCCTACCTTCTGCCTTGTTATCCTCCTGTTTTTAATGAAGTATAAAATGCTTTTATACAGACCCAGGTCGGACCAAGTAAGCACAGTAATCATCAACTGTTAACAGTCTCACATCATCAAATACAGAACAATGGAACACTAGAAAAGTCCACTAGAAAAGTCCACTAGAAAAGAGATTCTACATGATTATGACAAAGTGTACTTTGTCTCCCCATTGCATGGTGACCTTCACCATACTCCTCAATGTCTCTCCATTTTTTAGTCCCATGCAACCACAACATTCTTCCTATCCCTCCCCTCCTCCACAGTGGGTTCTAGATGGAAAGGAAACTCATCTCTATGACAAATAAGGACTCTTAAAGTCAGAGAGTCATAGAATAATACAACATGGAAACAGGCCCTTTGACCCAAACTAGTCATGCTGACCATGGTGCCCACTCAGCTATTTCCAATCGTCTGCCTTTGGCCAATATCCCTCTAAACCCTTCCCATCCATGTACCTATCCATATAATTTTTCTTTTGCCTCAACCACCTTCTCTGGCAGCCCATTCCATATATGCACCACTCTCTGCATGAAGATGTTACCCCTTAGGTCCTTCTTAGATCTTTCCCCTCTCACCTTAAACTATGCCCTTTACTTTTCAATTCCCCAACCCTGGGAAAATTACTATATGCATTCATCTTATCTATGCCCCTCATGATTTTATACATCTTGATAAGGTCACCCCTCATTCGCCTACGTTCCACAGAGTAAAGTCCTATCCTGGCCAACCTCTCCCTATAACTCAGGCCTACTGGTCCTGGCAACATCTCGTAAATCTTCCTTGCACTCTTTTCAGTTTAACTATGTCTTTTCTATAACAGAGTAACCAAACCTGTACACAATATCCCAGTGCACCCTCACCAATGATTTATACAACAGTAGCATAATGTCCCAACTCCTATTCTCAATGACTCGACCAATGAAGGCCAACATGCTAAATGCCTTCTTCATGATGCTGTCTACCTGTGACTCCACTTTCAATGAATTATGTACTTGTACTCCTAGGTCCCTCTGTTCCACAACAATCCTCAGGACATTACCATTAACTGTATCAGTCTTACTTTGGTTTGACTTTCCAAAGTGTAACACCTCACACGTATCTGTGTTAAATTGCATTTGCCAATCTTTAACCCACTTCCCCATCTGACCAAGCTCTCTCTGTAATGTTTGATAACTTTCCTTGCTATCAATGATACCTCCTAATTTTGTATCATCTGCAAACTTTCTAATCATGCCTTGTAACTGCATACCCAGATCATTTATGTAAATAACAAATAAGAAATGTCCCAGCACCGACCCCTGTTGCACACCACTAGTCATAGACTTCCAGTCCGAGAAACAACCTTCAACCATCATCTTCTGCTTCCTACCCCAATTTCAAATCCAATTAGCTAGCTCTCCCGGGATTCCATGCGATCTGACCTTCATGTCTAGCCTGTTGTGTGCGACCTTGTTAAAGGCCTTAACTCAGATTTCTCCAGTTTTCTCATTTCCCCTCCCCCCACCCTGTCTCAGTCAAATCCCTCGAACTCAGCACCGCCTTCCTAACCTGCAATCTTCTTCCTGACCTCTCCGGCCTATCACCCTCACCTTGACCTCCTTCCACCTATCGTATTTCCAACGCCTCTCCCCCAAGTCCCTCCTCCCTACCTTTTATCTTAGCCTGCTGGACACAATTTCCTCATTCCTGAAGAAGGGCTTATGCCCGAAACATCGATTCTCCTGCTCCTTGGATGCTGCCTGACCTCCTGCTCTTTTCCAGCAACACATTTTCAGCTCTGCAGTCCTCTCTTTCTCCTCCTTACCTAAGTCATGCCTGTGAAGATCAGAACTTAAGCCTGTTTCCCAACAGCATTGATTTTCTGATCCAGTGCAGAGGTCCTGCACCTGTGATGGTAATTCAGTCCAAGTTTGCAATTCCATGGAAGAACTGAAGTTGATAGTATAGACTTTACAGATTCTGTTTTGCTAACAGCTATTAGTTACAGAAAACCGTGGAAATCAAGGTCAAAGAGGTTAAAAAGGTTCAAGGGGAACCAGTTGCAACCAGCCCAATGGTTGTATATTGGAGAAGTGTTAATCAGATGTTCTGGCATCTTGATTGCTTGAGTACGTGCACTTTACACCTTCTACATGGCAACAGTGAAAGGTGTTAATGTGATGCCATTGAGTGATTTGAACCTAGCCCATGACCCTATTGGCCAAAGACCAAACCTCATTCTGGAAGTTCTAGCATGAGGTGGAATGAAAAAATCACTTATCTGGAAACCACCCACTCAGTGAAGATTCGCTGGGAAGACATGATCTGGCCCAGCAGTGGAGCTCTGCCTAACTGGAGAGATAGAGATAGAAAAAACATTGGCACTGACCTGTGAGACCCATCTTTATGGATGACAGCATGCCGTCGGAAAGGAAGGAGATTCCAATGGCCCAGCTCAAATATGTTCATCATTGCGGGTAAAATGCTTTCTCAGTTGGATGGAGCTGGATAGAGAGTAATTGGCAGTTGTGGCAATTTTGAAAATACTCGCGTGGTGTTTTCAATAAGAAATATTTTGTTAATAAAATCAAGTTGAACCATGCATTGAGTTCTGTGTCTTTATCAGCCTCATCATCAAAAGCATTTGGGTAAAATGTTTTTAATACAGGAACTGGTCAAAGTGTCCAAAGCACAGGCATTACCTTCATGATTAGAATTGTCTTTTCTTCAAAGACTATTCCATTGCTCAAGTGTCTGCATGAAAAAATGTAATCACGTTCTTCAACACAGTTCTCTTTTCCTTGCTTGGCAATTTAATTGCATAATTAATTAATTTGTTTTTAACTTTCGTTTTGCTTGTTTTTTCTCAACATAATTTTTTAAATTGCTTCCTATTGCCTGACTTGCCATCCTTACAGAAAATAAAGTTCTGCTATATAGTTTCATTGTTCATTTGAATAAACTCCCACTGTTCCATAATTAGCATCTCTTTATCATTACTAGTTTTGTTTCTGTTGTGTGACATAATAATAGGCTGCAGCAAGAGAAAAGTGCACCAAATAGGTAAACAGAAAAGTGGAACAGAAAGACTAACTGCCGTGAATGCTTCGGCTCAGGAGTGTTCACAGTGTCAGTCTGTTCTCTGCTATTCAGCTCAGAGAATAAGTGCAAATGTTATAAATCACACAGTTAAAGACAATATAGACCTAAAGTTACCTGAAGTACAAATGTATTTTCTGAAACAAATAGCATGAATTCTGCAATTTGTTATTGCCACAAATTTAAGCTTATTCATTTGTTTAAAGATTAGAATGATCTTAGTTATGTTAGAATGTATATTGTTGAATGAAATATCCAAAAAAAATAAACTTATGAGGGACATAGATAGGGTAGACAGGAAGAAACATTACCTCTTGGTGCAGGGATCAATAACTGGGGTTTAGATAGGGTAAAGGGCAAAACGTTTCGAGGGGATATGAGGGAAAACCTTTTCACCCAGAGGGTGGTAGGGATTGGAAAATCACTGTCTGTAAGGGTGGCAGAGGTAGAAACCCTTATAACATGAAGAAGCATTTTGATGTGCACTTGTCATGCCAAAGTATGCAAGGCTATGGGTGAACTGCTTGAAAATAGGAATAGAATAGATAGGTGGTTGTTTTCAGTGCAGACATGATGGGCTGAAGGGCCTTTTTCTGTGCTGTAGATCTCTATGTTTCAATGCCAATTGCAGGCAAAATATGCAAACTATTTTCACAAATTTCCCAGTTCGAAAATCTGGCCTGGAAGACCTTAGAGGAGGTTAAAAAAAGAAAGAATTTCTAATATATAAATAAGTTTATCCCAGATTTGTATTAAATTCAATCTATATTTTTTCATGAATATAAGATTAACTTTGTGAGTTTTTTTGAAACTTGTGGAAGAATTTGCATTTTCATATATCGACAATGGATTTGCAAGGTTTGTGAAGGTTTGTAGCTCAGGTTGAGATTTAGGGTGTAGGTTTGCTCACTGAGCTGTAGGTTTGATATCCAGATGTTTCGTTACCTGGTCAGTAACATCATCAGTGGCGAACTCCAAGTGAAGCGAAGCTGTTGTCTCCTGCTTTCTATTTATATCTTTCTCCTGGATGGGGTTCCTGGGATTTATGGTGATGTCATTTCCTGTTCGTTTTCTGAGGGGTTGATAGATGGCATCTAGATCTATGTGTTTGTTTATGGCGTTGTGGATAGAGTGCCAGGCCTCTAGGAATTCTCTGGCATGCTTTTGCTTAGCCTGTCCCAGGATAGATGTGTTGTCCCAGTCGAAATGGTGGCTTTTTTCATCTGTGTGTAGGGCTACGAGGGAGAGAGGGTTGTGTCTTTTTGTGGCTAGCTGGTGTTAGTGCATCCTGGTGGCTAACTTTCTGCCTGTTTGTCCTATGTAGTGTTTGTGGCAGTCCTTACATGGAATTTTATAGGCTTTGTCCATGGGATGTACTGGGTCTTTTAAGTTTGTTAGTTTTTGTTTGAGAGTGTTGGTGGGTTTGTGTGCTATTAGGATTCCGAGGGGTCTTAATAGTCTGGCTGTCATTTCTGAAACTTCTTTGATGTATGGTAAGGTGGTTAGGGTTTCTGGCTGTGTTTGGTCTGCTTGTCGTGGTTTGTTCTTGAGGAATCTGCGCACTATATTTTTTGAGTATCCGTTCTTCTTGAATACGTTGTATAGGTGGTTCTCCTCTGTTTTGCGTAGTTTGTCTGTGCTGCAGTGTGTGGTGGCTCGTTGGAATAGTGTTTTGATACAGCTTTGTTTGTGTGTGTTGGGATGGTTGCTGGTGTAGTTAAGTATTTGGTCAGTGTTTGTCGGTTTTCTGTGTACGCAGGTTTGTAGTTCTCTGTTGTCCTTTCTTTCGACTGTGACGTCCAGGAATGCGAGTTTGTTGTTGGTTTCTTCCTCCTTGGTGAACTTTATGCCTGTGAGGGTGTTGTTGATGATGTTAAATGTCTCTTCTATCTTGTTTCGTTTTGTGATGACAAATGTGTCATCTACGTAGCGGACCCAGATTTTTGGTTTGATGGTTGGTAGGGCTGTTTGTTCTAGTCTTTGCATTACCGCTTCTGCTATGAATCCTGATAGCGGAGATCCCATGGGTGTGCCGTTGGTTTATTTGTATATGGTGTTGAAAGTGAAGTGGGTGGTGAGGCACAGGTCCATTAGCTTCATGTTGTTTTCATTGGTTAAAAAAAAAATCATGAAGCTAGTGGACCTGTGCCTCACCACCCACTTCACTTTCAACACCATATACAAATAAACCAACGGCACACCCATGGGATCTCCGCTATCAGGATTCATAGCAGAAGCGGTAATGCAAAGACTAGAACAAACAGCCCTACCAACCATCAAACCAAAAATCTGGGTCCGCTACGTAGATGACACATTTGTCATCACAAAACGAAACAAGATAGAAGAGACATTTAACATCATCAACAACACCCTCACAGACATAAAGTTCACCAAGGAGGAAGAAACCGAAAACAAATTCGCAATCCTGGATGTCACAGTCGAAAGAAAGGACAACGGAGAACTACAAACCTGCGGATACAGAAAACTGACAAACACTGACCAAATACTTAACTACACCAGCAACCATCCCAACACACACAAACAAAGCTGTATCAGAACACTATTCCAACGAGCCACCACACACTGCAGCACAGACGAACTATGCAAAACAGAGGAGAACCACCTATACAACGTATTCAAGAAGAACGGATACTCAAAAAATACAGTGCGCAGATTCCTCAAGAACAAACCACGACAAGCAGACCAAACACAGCCAGAAACCCTAACCACCTTACCATACATCAAAGAAGATTCAGAAATGACAGCCAGACTACTAAGACCCCTCGGAATCCTAGTAGCACACAAACCCACCAACACTCTCATACAAAAACTAACAAACTTAAAAGACCCAGTACATCCCATGGACAAAACCAACATCATCTACAAAATTCCATGCAAGGACTGCCACAAACACTACATAGGACAAACAGGCAGAAAGTTAGCCACCAGGATGCACTAACACCAGCTAGCCACAAAAAGACACGACCCTCTCTCCCTCGTAGACCTACACACAGATGAAAAAAGCCACCATTTCGACTGGGACAACACATCTATCCTGGGACAGGCTAAGCAAAAGCATGCCAGAGAATTCCTAGAGGTCTGGCACTCCATCCACAATGCCATAAACAAACACATAGATCTAGATGCCATCTATCAACCCCTCAGAAAACGAACAGGAAATGACATCACCATAAACCCCAGGAACCCCATCCAGGAGAAAGATATAAATAGAAAGCAGGAGACAACAGCTTCGCTTCACTTGGAGGTCGCCACTGATGATTTTACCAAGCCAGGTACCGAAACGTCTGGTTATCAAACCTACAGCTCAGCGAGCATAACTACATCCTAGACAATGGATTTCACAAAACTACTTGAGCTGTTTTTTAAAGAAGTAATAATCCACCTGATAATATCCCTTTATGCTCTTCGCACTTGCCATTTTTTTGGCAGGTTCTATCTGACAAAATGTAAAGCTAATTTTTCCAATTTTTTTCTATGTTCAAAATAAGTACTTCTAACTTTTGTAGAAGCATGTCTTAGATTTCAATTACCAAGAAAATGTAGTCTAATTCAATTTTATTCAACCTTGGATCTTTTTGGTGAATTTCATACCAACACAGTAAAGTATTTTCATTCCACATTACTCAGCAGTCTCTAACAACTAGACTCCTTGCCTTTTGATATTTTTAGTGGAGAAACATGATCTTGTTATTTTCCCCTTACCTTATATTCTGGTAAGATAGCAGCAGAGTAGGACTCTCCAGCTGGACCTGCTCTGCTCCTCCCACACTTTTTCTTTCTTTTCTCCTTCCTTTCCTTCCTTTTGTTGTTTCTCCTCTCCTCTCTTCTTGGATTCTTGGCCTCAGACAGCCAGCTCCAACCTCCAACACCAGCCTCCAAAGTGGATATGCCAATGACCAGTGGCATGCAGCAGGTACGCCAGTGACCAGGAGCAGAACAGGGGTAGATGACTGAGAACAGAGCAGAAAGGGGAACGGCCCAATGCAAGAGCAAGGGCAGTGACCCAGTCCAGAATGTGATAGCAGCCAGTGGTCAGACCACTTGGAGGCCCTGTGGGAGAAAAGCAAACCACTTTGCCTGCCCATCACTTGCTCACAGAGACCATGGTTATTTTCAGCCGAAGAGGGCCAACCCATAATGCCACTGGTACCTCAACTTGACCACACTCAGCTCAGGAACTAACAGTGAAATGAGACATTATCTAAGCAGTTTCCTGACTGAAGGAATCCACTACCTAGATGATCTGCTAACGGGTTTTCCTTCCTCACAATAGTATTGTGGCTCCTGAAGCCCCGAGGGCATTCCCTGTTTTCCCAGATAATCAATCCCTACAAAGCCCAGGTGGGACTAGGTGGCAGCAAGATACCTAAAAAGAATGGACACTCCCCTAGGGACCTATTGAAGCCAAGATGCTCACCATTAGCACCCGTTTCTGCAGATTAGCTAAACCTCCTGTTACAATTGTTAACTTTTGGATACTGCTGGACAAGCAATTGTTTTCTATTAACTGTAATTGAAATTGCATTGTCTTGTATTAACATTACAGTGCTGTAACCCTGTAAAACTGACTGTACCTAATGCCCAGGGAAGCAAATCTTTGGCTTAACTCTGCAAAGTGTCCGTTTTTCATCAGTCCAGTCAACTTCTCTTCTCACAATATTGTGAGAAATAAATCAGTGTTTGTCAATTTCACAAGATCCATGTGTGACCTCTTTTTGTAAATGGACAATTCTCTGACAAGTCTCCTGCGCTGGTCTGCTGCGGAGAGCCCTTGAAAAGAGATTGTAATGTTTGCCTTCTTAACTTTGCCACTTGTTTTTCTGACCTATGTTTGGACAGTTTATAACTGTTAAGTAACAGGTTTTCTTCATTTCTCTATTCTGTAACTAATGATTTTACTTAGGATACCTTTGTACCGAAGATGGCACCGTGTATTGGTGACATGGCTACACTGTAACTCATCTTGTAACAGATGACGCTGTACTTAGGTATTTTTGTACCTGAGATGGCATTGCAAATGGCAACTTGTACACTTTTCTCTGTATTTATTTGACTATATGTGACAATAAAGTTAATTAATTAATTCATTATGCATATCTAAATAATTCAAACAATAACTTCTCTTTTATGTTATTAGTAATGTAACAATTTTGTTGCTGTTTAAAATATTTTACAATTTGGATCTTCAGAAAACTCTTAAATTTCCTTTTTATATCCATTATTGCTTGCAATAAGGATCCTTTATTGCTGGAACAGCACAGCAGGTCAGGCAGCATCCAGGGAACAGGAGATTCGACGTTTCGGGCACAAGCCCTTCTGCAGACCTCACTTTCTCCTGCAATAAGGATCCAACAACTTGGCCATATTCTCTGACATTAATTAAATCAAATCTAATGAAAAGTAATTTACTCAAAATGTTAACTCTCTTTCTATCTCCATGGATGTTGCCTGATTTGCTGAGTATTTCCCGCACTTTTGATTGAAACAAACCCTGCTGTATTAAGAACAGTTTGAAATGTGTTTCTTTTGTGTTGCTCCCAAATGGTGCCATTTGTTCTGGAAGGATGTAGCATGCCCAATCTTTCAGGAATAATGTCAACATCAACTTGCGAGATTTGTATTGCTGACAACTGAAATAAATCCATTCTGGAGGTCTATTTTCATAATCTGTCAAATCTATTAGGGTTTTAGCTGGGAGCCAACAATAGGAACAGGATATGAAACAAACTCAATTCTGTTTTTGGCATTATCAACAATCTGGATGTAGGTTTGCTCGCTGAGCTGGAAGGTTCGTTTTCAGACATTTCATCACCGTACCAGCTAACATCATCAATGAGCCTCCGGATAAAGCACTGGTGGTGTGGCCTGCTTTCTATTTACGTGTTTAGGTTTCCTTGGGTTGGTGATGTAATTTCCTATGGTGATATCATTTCCTGTTCTTTTTCTCAGGGGGTGGTAAATGGGACCCATGTCAATGTGTTAGTTGATAAGAGTTCTGGTTGGAATGCTGTGCTCCTAGGAACACTATCAACAAACACATTGACTTGGATCCCATTTACCGCCCTGAGAAAAAGAACAGGAAATGACATTGCCAACCCAAGGAAACTTAAACACATAAAAAGAAAGCAGGCCATTCCACCAATGTTTCATCCGAAGGCTCACTGATGATGTTACCCAGTATGGTGTCGAAACAGCTGAAAATGAACCTTCCAGTTCAGCAAGCAGACTTACATCCAGAACCTCAACCTGAGTTACAAATGTTCTCAAAACTCATTATCAGCAATATATTTTGCCATGAGCAGAAATCTTGGTTTCTGCTAAGATGAAACTAAGTGAACAATTCATGCTGCTGCTCATCATGGTGCTAGGATGCCTAGTTCTATTGCTCATGATGTAAGGTTAATTTGCTGTTACCTTCCTCCTTCAGGGTGGGGACCTACAGGATCTGGTTGGTGTAGAATGCTAGAGGAAATTCATCTGTAGTATACTGAGAAGAGGCTTACTCCTTAAAGCTGTAGTTTACTTGCATGATAACAATTATATACAAGTTACACAAATGGGACAGATATTGTTCCAGAGACATTGAGGGAGACCCAATGGTAAATCTTACTCCTTCCATATCCCAAGCTCATTTTGGAATTGTCATTGTGGGTCATACCTAAGGCGTACCTCAGCATTAACCATTTCGGACCTTTACACTCTCAACTTGTGAAAGTTAAGTGAAGTAAGTGAAAATAATCTCTCTACCAGAGATCAATTAATGCCATTGTATGCAGCATAGTGCAGCATGATCAGGTGACTGGTAATTTGTTGAGCCTTCATCAATCTTTCTGTTTCAAATGGGCACTGATGTATTCAATATGTTGGAGAGAATGCATGACCAATTGGTAAACTCAGAAAAAGAGGAGTATATGATACATGTCTAAAACTGGAGTTAGACCCTGTTGAAGGATTCAGTCCTTATTTCAGATCGCCGGTGAGAAACTGGACTTCAGTGTACACAGCCAATGCCAAGCTAGGTGAATTCAGGAAAATGTAACTTGGATGCATCTTAACCACTAGTCCTTACTGTCCAAACCCCATATTATGTGCACTTCAGGCCTATGTCAGTGGCCGGATATTTCCCTCTGCATGGAATGAACAGATTCAGTGACTTGGACTAAATCCTGTGACTGAGTATTAAACTCTGATAACCTGTCATATCTCAATTTTGTATCCTTAACTCTTTACATCATTGTGGATGAAAATAGAAATACCAAATTAGATAAGAAGTTTACTAGAGATTATGCTTAAAATGCGTTCCTCACTATGGCATTTTTTAGACAAGGGAACTGTGACTTCTTTGTTTCTCTGTTAGGAAAATATAAACCTGTCTCTTTAACGTCCACTATTATAAGCAAAATCAACTTGATTTTGTTCAATATAAGTGACTCTAGGCTTGTTACATTTCTGTAACGTTATTATATTACAGCTTGTTGTTCCCAACTTTGAAAGGTTTCCTTTTATTTTAATGGAAAACATTCAAGGTGACATCTTTAATTCAGTTTCACATGGTAAATAAAATCATCAGTAAAACAGCATGTGTAATAAGACTCGTGATGTGGCAGTGAAATTTGTAGCATTGCAGTTGAAAAATATCAAAACTATTTTTTGAATGCAGTAAGCATTAAGCACAAAAGGATTTCACACTTTGATTATAAAATCAAACATCGAAAGAAATGTTTTTCAAAAACTCTCTTATAAGTTAAATTGGACTGTAAAATAGGAGAAAATCTTGGCGAGAAAGGTATTGCATACTTTAGTAATGTGAATCTCTCAAAACAATTATTGCATTGGTAAAGAATCCTGAGAATGAGCTCCCTTCTTAAGAGGATTCAAATGATCCAAAAGTGTTTCCTTTCTTCAATTCCCTTTTCTACATACAGATAAATTATGCATATTGAATTCTTCCTATATATATCATTCCAACCATTTCATCTCTTGGTAAAAGGGTGGATGTTCAACTTCTGACTGCAATAAAGTACTGACCAGCCACCCATGGGAATCAGGGAGGTAGAGAGGCATAGAAGGGGCTAGGAATTAGCTTCAGTGGTAGAAGACCTTAGCTAGCAGAAGTGCCAGTATGTTCAATGAGGAGAAGGCAAGAAGGCAGTGAAGACTGAGGCAGTGAAGGGCAGTTGCAGGTAAAGAGCTGTCATCAGAGCTGAAAATGTGTTGCTGGAAAAGCACAGCAGGTCAGGCAGCATCCAAGGAACAGGAGAATCGACGTTTCAGGCATAAGCCTTCTTCAGGAAAGCTATTCCTGAAGAAGGGCTTATGCCCGAAACATCGATTCTCCTATTCCTTGGATGCTGCCTGACCAGCTGCGCTTTTCCAGCAACACATTTTCAGCTCTGATCTACAGCATCTGCAGTCCTCACTTTCTCCTCGAAGAGCTGTCATCAGCCAACCATATCTGAGTGAGTGTAAGTTGCGAGAGGCTGAAGATGGAAACTCAAAGGATAATAGGCGGTACACAGGTGGTCCTACAATTTAATCATGACTCCTTGGTTACCATCTTCCAGGCTATCAGAGGACATCAAGAGGTTCACCTCCTACAAGATGGCAAGATGAAATATTTCAAACTGTCACAATAAGCCTGATTGGAGGTTCCTTGGCATCCACAGTTTCTACTAGTCACCACGTGTGTCATGGCCAAGATCGATGACTCGTTCCTCCTTTGTGGAACTCGGATAATGGACACATCACTTGTGGATGTTTGACAGTTCTCCACATCCTCATTCACAAGTTCTTCTCTTTGCAATGTTGGGTTGCAAACTGCACAGAACAAGACAATACCCAAGGAACCGTGATCTGGGGAATTCTCTCAAGGAAGCATGTAACTCAGTTTGGAGCAGATCAGTAGTTTCCTGAATGGTTGCCCTGGTGGAGGCACGGCTGATATTCTACTTCTCTTCAGCTTGATTCTCTTCTTGAACCAATATTCCTTGTCTTCTATCAACCAGCCATCCATTTGAGCATAGGGTGAGAACAACAGTGACATTTAAGAGTGCCTGAGGATCTAGGCATCATGATGACTCCCAGAGTACTCCAGTAATGAGAGATCTGCATTCTAGTGACTGACACATTTTACATATTTTCAACTTAATACAGATAAAGGCAAGAGAGGATACCTTATCTGCAGCCCAGCAGACACAGTGATACTATGTGATCTGACATCACTGTGATGTGATTGACATCTCCTTAGATTAAAAACATAATTTCCAAACTCTACATCTCTCCTTCAATTTCTTCTATGGTATCCCTTATTTACCATTATCACTTAAAAATTTAACACAGCACTTTGCTCTATCACAATTCTCTTTTGAGTTTTAATTGTTTACTTGAAAGATTAAAAAAAATGGTTATAGAGACACAGAATACCTTGCCAAAACTTAAAGGTGTGTATAAAAATTACTCAGGGGGTTGAATGATCTTCACATAGTAAATCAGACCATGCCAATTGTCCAAGTCTGTTGAAGGGTTAGTACTTGATGAGTTAAATTGTGTGTCCTACTATCTAAAGTTTTAAAGCAAATATTCAAATCGAATGAGATTTTAACATTTGCAAAAGCAGTTAGGCTAATGTAAACTGCACAAGTACAAATGGGAAACAGTGCAAGTTTGTTTCAGGAAATGAAACTAACCATTCAATTTGTATTAAAAGATACATTGAAGCAACACCCTTTGCTACCAATAAGTTTGGTTTTCAAATATTTTCTGAGTTAATTAGTTGAGAAAATTCAGCGTTATTTTTCTGTGGTTGGTGATTACAAGAGGAGGAAGACTATATGGAATCTTTCTAGAAGACTGAAGAAGATCCATCTGGAATCTCATGGCTGATTGAAGGCACTGCACTTTCCGAAGGACCTGATGGTCTCAGAGATGATGTTGAGAAGTTTCACTGGAATGGTACCATTGTGAAGGGCTTCACCTCCATCAAGTAAATCAAGAAACAAAGGTTGTCCTCCCTGCAGTGGGAAAAGGACAGGAATGATTTGATTGAGGTATTCAAAACTTTGGATAGTTCCAGCAGGTAAAGAAGGAAAATCTAGTTCATTTGCTGAAAGTTCACTAAATAGGGCACACCATGTTAACTAATTGGCAAAAAGAACCAGTGTTAACTTGGGAAGGATAAATCCATGTGGTTATTTTTTTATGATCTGCAGCACATTTCATGGAAAAATAAAGGAAGCAGACTCAATCATTACTTTCAAATGGGAAGTGAATAAATACTTAAAAGGGAAGAATTTGCTGGGCTTTTGGGAAAAGTCCATTGAGTGGAATAAATTAGGTAACTCTTTTAAAAAGCAAAGGCAGGCTCAATGCTCAGTTTAGCTTCTTTTAGTGCTGTTTCAGTCCATGATTCCATGATTATTCTTCTATATCTAATCCTGTACAATAAACCTGTGTTCAAAAGGATCATGCTGCTACACAAAAGTGAAATGCAAATGTTCTACAGAAATTGATTTTGAGTCCAGTAATCTATATGCCTATTTTGTCTGTCTTCACAGGAAGTCTCACAGATCAAATAACATTTGGGACCAGGTTAATGGATTGCCCTTGTTCTTTATCATCAGACAGTAGAACATTTCTCCTTCCATTTCTATGCTGCGCATCATTTATTTTCCTTCACTTTGAATGAGCAGTTTGAAGAACACTGCAAACTGAAGCTCTATCCCCAGGACCCATCTTGTTCTGTCCTAACTATGTTATTTTCACAATCATGTAATTAAGACTTTTATTTATTCCAGCTCCGCCAACATGTTTTGAGACCCTTGCTCACTTATCAGTTGATAGCCTGTCACCTGGGAACAAGATTATAATAGCAGAAAAAAAATGACTCTCAGGAGGTGTGATGAAACCTTATAATCCTCATGAACAGAGTCATAAATATAAATATTTTCTCATCAATTTGCTCAGACATGCTATGGATATCTCTGGAGCAGGTGACTTGAATCTGGATCTTTTGGCTTAAAGGTAGGGATACTACCACTGATCTACAAGAGCCTCATAGTCATAGATATAAGTCAATTTCTCATATTATTTACACTAATAGATCCTCCAAAGGAAAGAGGTCTGTGAAATTAGTTAATGGCCCCAATAATAAGTGGAATTAGAATTGGGCACTGGGTGTGTTTGGGAGGGGGTTGGGGAGTGGTGTTGGTTTAGACTCAATAACAAGAAGAAGTTATTGCTGTGGGGTGGCACGGTGGCTCAGTGGTTAACATGCTGCCTCACAGCGCCCGGGACCCAGGTTCGATTCTAACCTCAGGTGACTAACTGTGTGAAATTTGCACGTTCTCCCCTTCTCTATTTGGGTTTCCTCTAGGTGCTCTGGTTTCCTCCCACAATCCAAAGATGTGCAGGTTATTGCCCATAGTGTTCAGGAATGTGTAGGGTAGCTGAATTAGTCAGGGGCAAATGTAGAGTAATGGAGAATGGGTTTTGTGGGATACTCTTCGGAGGGTTGGTGTGGAGTTGTTGGGCCAAAGGGCCTGTTTCCACAATGTAAGGATTCTAATTCTAAAATAAAAAAACTGGCTAAAGACGTCAACAGCAGGTGTATTGTGCTCCTTAATTGGGTGCAATACAAGAAACAGTTTAATGATAGAGCAAACTCAGGAGAGGTGAAGATAACTGCACACTCACGTACAACTACACTGGATATCACTCACCCATTCCTTGTCAAGCCTGAAGCATTATATTACTTCTCACAGCCACTTACATTTGTAAAGCATGCTCCATTCACTTCTCCATTTGTTTGTTCACGACTTTCCACTCACTCCAATCCTTTTACAATGTGATGCACTTGCATAATAACATTGTTACCCGCATCAGTTGTGCAGCAGCAGAGGCAGAAGTGCTTGATCTTGCAGTGTTCACACTGCTTAAAAACTTTTTAAATCCCAGATGTACATCACTTCAGGTGCTGCAAGCCAGGAACTGCCCTTCATGCGGTGGTCCTTTATCATTATTGTAAAGGAAATGGATAGAAAGACAAGTAAACACCTTGCCAACAGGGGCCTGGAGGTAATGTTGGAGGGTATGGTAGAAAGGAGGGCAGGGTTTTTTTTCCTGATGATCAACTAAGGAGGTTACATCACCAGATTCGGCCAGCCTGGACAAAGATACTCGTTTATGTCAGGGAGTGCCCCAGGTGAAACACAACATACAACTGTACAGTAAAATGGTTTGAATGCTAGACATCTGAAATAAACACACAAAACATTGGAGCAACTCAGGTAGTCTGGCATCATCTATGGAGAAAGAAGCAGAGTTAAAGGTTCGAATCCGGTGTGATGTTTCTTCAGAACTGAAAGGGGTTGGAAAATGGTGGTGCTTTTAATTACTTTTACAAAAGCAGAATCAACCAGACTCTGACTCCCTCTTCACAGATGCTGCCCGATCTGCTGTGCTGCTCCAGCATTCTGTGTTTCAGATTTTCAGCATCCACAGTATTTTGATTTTTTTGTTCAAATCTTTTCCCATGTTGTACTAGATGTCAAACACCAGTTCATAATAAGATGAGGGCAGCTCATCATGATCAGTGTCATCCCTTTATCAGCCCCTAAAAATATAATGGTGTCACAGCTAAATTTTCTTTTCAGGGAGAACTTGTACAATTCACATCATTGCTGATAATATACCTAATCCCTCTGTGTGCTCAGTCTTTCTGGTTTACATCTTCTGTGTTCTCACAAAAGCTGTAAAACAAAAGCTGCAAATTTTTTTTTGCACTGCAAAGACAGAAACTGCACACAGTATTCACAGTTACAGCAGATCACCATGTAGCAGGACTATCTCTCTATCTTGGCTAAGTATTGACTTTTTAATATACCTCATCATTTGATTAGGCTTCTTCACCCCACTGAGCAGTTTTGCAGCAATAGTCTCAATATGAATTAATCAGGACCCTTAGAATTCTTCCATTTTCCAGGCACATTTTTTGTTCTATTTTAGTAATAGTCCTTCCCTGCATTGTGTCCCCATGCAAAGCATTTTGTTCTCTCTATATTTAATTTAATCTGGCTATCACCGATTTTCACAATTCTCAAATAATTTAAATCCTCCTTTCATATATCCTTTGTATGTTTGAAAGCCAATCATATTCATTAGTTTTGTACAATTTGCAGTTTGAGTTACTTTGCTTGTGACCCCCAGTAATGGATAATTTATTATTTACTCTGCAGAACCCTACTGGGGCCATTATCCCAGAAAGACGAAAGTGAGTATTGCAGATGCTGGAGATTAGAGTCGTGATTAGAGTGGTGCTGGAAAAGCACAGCAGGTCAGGCAGCATCCGAGGAGCAGGAAATTCCTGATGAAAGGCTTTTGCCCGAAACATCGATTTTCCTGCTCCTCGGTTGCTGCCTGACCTGCTGTGCTTTTCCATCACCACTCTAATCTCGACCATTATCCCAGATGACATTCTCTATATATTGTGATATTTTGGCTTCTATTAGTCAAAACATTGCATATCTATTTTAAAATATTTATACAGATTTCTACTTTAATTTGTGTATTCAGTAGTGTGCCTTAAATTTTATCTCAAAGCAGGTGATCTCTTATGGGTCACCTGTCCATAGCTAGTTTAAAAGTGTCAGAAAGTGGCTTAAGCTATCATGAGTAGTGAAGCTTAGTCCTTAGCCAGATCCCATCTGTAAACTCTCTATATGTCACTGTTATTCTTTTCCAATGCCAGCTGTAGATAGCATTGTGACGTCGTACAGGGTAGATCCATTATAGATAGTGAAGACTTCAACTGCTTCAGCACATTTACTTTTATTCATCAACACCAAAAGCAAACAGAAATTAAACAAATAGAAGCTGCATTTGGCCCAACTCAGAAGTGGACATTGCCTGTTGAGCACCAATGAATGATCACTGTACTCAGCTCTCATCTACTCGTACTAAGTCCTGTCTTGCTTATAGCACATGACACTGCAGCAGGAAGATGAGGTTTTATTAGGATGTAGGTATCATGACAGCTTCCATGGAATTGGGCACCACTTTGTAAAAGGTGACACTGATGATCACAGATAACTTGCATGCTGATAGAATTAAATTCCTTTTTATTGATAAACCCAGCCGTGTTCTGAAGTAATCCACTGAGCATATGTTTACTGTCTATAGCAATCTGACCTGGCGGAAGGCAGCTATGTTGCCAGATCCTACTGGCCAGACTGCTGCACTGACCTCATCAATGAGGAAATAAGATAAAGCATTATTATCTGGAACAAATCACACAAGTA
This sequence comes from Chiloscyllium plagiosum, assembly GCF_037043375.1. Taxonomy (NCBI): domain Eukaryota; kingdom Metazoa; phylum Chordata; class Chondrichthyes; order Orectolobiformes; family Hemiscylliidae; genus Chiloscyllium; species Chiloscyllium plagiosum. Next base: position 61,142,844 of record NW_028270139.1, on the reverse strand, counting down.
AAACAGTCTTGCTACATTTGTGGGTGGACGGTTGAGAGATCTCACGCAGGCATGCAGTTGGTCCTTGGAAGAATCAGTCACAGTTCAATGCAACTATCGCCTGGACAGTCACAGATTTAGGTTGGCCCACCCAGGTACGACTCCAGGAATAGTTCTGTTACCGTATCCAGACATATCCTCGCACAGTATCGATACCATTTCTCACGCATCTGGACGAAATGGTGCTGAGAATGACTGACCTTGGTCCTCCTGTACTTCCCACACATCGTGAGGGGATCTTCAGCTGCTACCATTCATTAAAGAGGCTCCTCATGCATCCACCAGAGTGCCAGTCCTGCACTTGCTGGCTCAACTGTAACTTTTCCATTACCCTGAGCCTGCATTGCATTGCAGCAAGCATGATGGCAAACCCTGCCCTGCTGGATCAATCAGTCCCATTTGTAATGAACCTATGTGGGGAAAATACGAAGCTGATCAGGCCCTTAATATTGTGAGGTATCAGCATTTGCGCTACTCACAAATCACAGCTTAGTCCTCCATACAATGGGGCACGGAGCATCCTGATAAGGACGGCTGTGGATAACCTCGACATGGAATTTTCATATTGAACAACATTCTGATGATAGCTTGGCATTACTTCTACTTCACACGGGGTGGCACAGTGGCTCAGTGGTTCGCACCGCTGCCTCACAGCGCCAGGGACCCCGGTTCAATTCCCACCTCAGGCGACTGTCTGTGTGGAGTTTGCACATTCTCCCCGTGTCTGCGTGGGTTTCCTTCGGGTGCTCCAGTTTCCTCCCACAATCCAAAGATGTGCAGGTTAGGGGAATTGGTCATGCTAAATTGCCCGTAGTGTTAGGTGCATTAGTCAGAGGTAAATATAGGTTGGGGAGTGGGACTGAGTGGGTTACTCTTTGGAGGGTCGGTATGGACTTGTTGGGTTGAAGGGCCTGTTTCCATACTGTAGGGAATCTAATCTAAAAAAGAGTGTCTATCTTCTCTGCAAGGACCAATGATATAATCAAGATTGTGTGTGCCCAGCATTTGCATCTCACGCAGTCGTACATTTCATGTATTTCAACAGCCTAATACAGCAAATGTGTTATTTACCTGCACCTATGGGAACAGGAATGTGCTGGTTGATTGGATATTTTGGTTGATTAAGAGCTCCATATAATTAAAGTAGAAACACCCGCTAAGTAACAGGAGCATAATGCAGGGGAAATACACATTACTATCATACATTATTTGGAGCTTAAATCAGTTAAACAATAATGCAACTTTCAATAAAACTTACCAGCAAATAGCCTTTTCACCCGCACCTTCAACTGATGACTTGGATATCACAAAGATCACAATAATGTAGTAAGCCTCACGTTGTTTGAGGGTATATAATTTTTGCCAGTTCATAGCATGCCAGTTAAAACAAAGTTTCCTGTACTACAGTCGAAAATGTTTTTAACCTGTACTCTGGAAGTGCATGATAAATGCAATTGCCCTTCAAGGGGCTTCACATTGTTTAGAAGTGGTGCCCATTTCTTGACCCTAAAAAAATAAAACACTGACTCCACCCATTCTGAACGTGACCAAAGCCATTTTCTATTCGTAGATCATATTCTGGAACTGAGGCACCATAGAAGACAACAGAGGTTAAGTTGGGTACCGTGAATTCCAGTTTCAGCCTGGTCAACAGGCCTCATACCCTGAGGCTCCATATCCCTTTCTACTGGCATTCCCTGGATAGCCTATCACTATGAATCCTCCACATGCTCCCATTCACCATCAGCATTATTTCAACTGTATTTTTCATCATTACACTTTAAGCCTCGTTACTACAGTTTGGTCCAGCCCAACATCATGATGCACAATTCGCTCCCCTCCCAAAGCTGTTTAGGTTATTACGGTGGTGACCTCCTAAGTTCACCTCTCTTCATGCTCTGCATCCCACAAACTTCCATTTTCTGCAGCTTATATGCTGAATTTCCCAACATCACAATTACTGTCTCCATCAGCATCCCAGGTTCCTGCCTCCAAATCCTGGCACTGAGTTCTTCCCACCAATATCCCTTCACTAGCTCCCGTGATGTTCATTCTGTTTAACCATCCAGACTGACCGTGGCTCACCTGTGACCAACCTGGGCAAACTGCTCAACTGATGACTGATCAGGCTCCTTGGAAGATGGCAGTTAAGGCAAATGTATTGTTAGTTTTTCATTTCAAGAATACAAGAGCACAGATGTACTTCTGAGGCTGTATAGGGCTCCATTGAGATCACATTTGGAATATTGTGAGCTTTGGGCCTGTATCTAAGGATGTGCTTGCATTGGAAGGGTCCCAAAGGATAAATACAGAAATATTCTTGGGGATGAATATGTTATGATATGAGCAGGGGTTGACGACTTTGTGTCTGCACTTAATGGAGTTTAGAAGAACAAGGCGAGATCTCATTGAAATTTACAGATTACTGAGGCCTGAACAAAGTGGATGTGGTGAAGATGGTGTCACTGGTAGGAGAGACTTGGAATCAAGGGCACAGCCTCAGAGTGAAGGGATCACTTCTTTCGAACTGAGATGAGGAGGAATTTCTTTACCTGGAGTGTGGTTAGCTTGTGGAACTCATCACCACGGAAGGCTGTAGAGGCTAAGTCTTTTAGTGCATTTAAAACAGAGATAAATAGGTTCTTGATCACTGTACAGATCAAGGGTTACTGAAGAAAGGCAGGAGAATGAGGTTGAGAAACATATCAGCTATAATCAAACCTGCATATTAACCTTAAGTGAGTCCTGAACTAGGACCCCCAAGTCCCTTTGTGTTTCAGATTTCTGAAGCCTTTCCCCATTGAGAAAATAGTCTATGCCTCTATTCTTCCTCCCATACTGCCTTATAAAACCAAGGCACCATCTATTCTCTCCGACAGATTGATTGTAATGCGATATGTGAATTGCTGACCTTATTTTAATAAAGTGAGCTCCCATTCCCTGTTACATAATTTCATCCGCGGTACTAACTGAACAGCAAAACCCAGCCTCAGGATTCTCTGTCTGCAAAATGCAAATTCAAATGTGTTCAGCAAAAACAAGAATGCAATCAGCTCGCCAAGCCTTGAAACTCAGCTTGAAACTGGGAATTGTAGTCTACTTTTAGAAGGAACTTTATTTCAAAACCGGTGGAGAATCTTGGGAGGATTGGACTTTCATGTCAGCATCACGTGGTCAGCTGGCTCACGCACTTTCTGATGAAGAGTTTCATGAAAAGTACAGTGCTGTAGTCAGTGATTTTAGTGTTAAAGTGTTAAATTTACAGTATTATTTCATTAAAATGTATGATTTAAAGATTTACTTAGATGGTGCTATCATTTTTGTTCGGCAATGACCATTTTTGTTTAGATTTTTACTAATGTTTTGATGGTTTGCCGCGGACTGTTTTTCCCATAGGCTCCACGATTTTCTATAACATGGTATCACGTGGGAAAACAACTACTATGTTATAGGAGAACTACCTGTAGATGTGTTCTCTGTGACGTTCTGGCTAATATCTATCCCTCAACTACTATTACTACTACAGAATATATTGTTGTTATCATACTGCTCTTTGTAGGAGCTTATTGTGTCTCAGCTGGCTGCTACAGTAAAACTGGCAACAATTAAAAGTGCTCAAGTGTTTTTTTACAGCAAACGGTGGTCTCCTTGGAGAAGTCGGAGGCTGAGGGGGGACCTTAAAGAGGTTTACAAAATTATGAGGGGCATGGATAGGATAAATAAACAAAGTCTTTTCCCTGGGGTCGGGGAGTCCAGAACTAGAGGGCATAGGTTTAGGGTGAGAGGGGACAGATACAAAAGAGACCTAAGGGGCAACTTTTTCACGCAGAGGGTGGTACGTGTATGGAATGAGCTGCCAGAGGATGTGGTGGAGGCTGGTACAATTGCAACATTTAAGAGGCATTTGGATGGGTATATGAATAGGAAGGTTTTGGAGGTATATGGGCCGGGTGCTGGCAGGTGGGACTAGATTGGGTTGGGATATCTGGTTGGCATGGATGGGTTGGACCGAAGGGTCTGTTTCCATGCTGTACATCTCTATGACTCTATGATTCTATAATTTTCTTATTGAATATTTCCAGGTAGGTATATCTTATTCTGCATTTAGCCTTCTTACCCACAGTGTTTGGATTATATCTATGTAGAAACTGGTTTAGCCCTATCAGAATGGAAGCATTATGTTGGGAACTCTCCAGTACTTCTTGTAAAACTAGTATATCTCAGAATATTCACAGAATCACTGTGTTCAAACCTGTGCTACCTGACCAACCTGAGACGTAACTAACAGGGCCAGTGGTTTACCCACCTTTAATTGCAGCAGCTCCTCCTCTTACGCTGTTATTGAAATTGCTAACATGAAGCAAAGTTCTCATTTAGCATCTTCACCATTTCTTCATCTTCCACATAATGTCCTATTCATTTCAAATTAGCCATATTGCTGAACTATTCTATGCCTTATAAAATTCTTTATTGTTATTCTTTGTTTCCAGCGGTGTTTCTTCAAGCTTGCTCAACATTTCCAGGCTTTTGTTTCCTTCCAAAAGTTAATTTGATTTTCTTTTGTATTCAGAGCTCTAGTTTTCCAGATTTCTAATTTTGAAAATTAGAAACTCTAGTATTCTAAATTTAGTTTCTCATTCAATGAAGCTCAACTTTTGATTTATGCCTTTACTCATGGAAAAATGCCTGCTCTGTATGCTAATCGTCTCCTGATTAACCACTTCCCCTGTGTATTACTTACTTGCTTTTCTTGCTTGTATGTTCAGAACATTTTCAGGTTTAGTCATAGTATCCCAATTGGACCCCTCACAATTACTGCAAAGTCAGATTCTTCTCAGTTGAGATTTGCTATCAATGTGATGTGTTCAGCAGAATATCAAGCTTTTAAATACTAAGGATCTTGTTGATCCTTGTCCATCAGCACAGAACCCTGGTCACCCAATCAGTTATACTCAACTCATCAGCTGCAATCCTGGCCCTTGGATTGGCATTCAAGAGATTGCATTATATTCTACTGGAAGTTTGTACTGGAAGTTTGTTTCCACACTGCAAAAGAAAGCAGCACTTGTTGTCGCATGATCTATCATGGGGAAAGAAGGGCGTGCAAGCTCACGAAAGCATGTTTTCCATTGCCTGTAAAAAATCCCAATATTTTACAGCCCTCTGGCATGACATTCTGTTTTAATGCGACATTGTGTTTTTTTGTGGTACATTTAAGCAAAAGGTATCTCTATTCATTTTAGAAAATTAATAAAACAATGTGAGAATCTTTTGGAGATGTTTGGGACAGTTGTCAGCATTCCAAAAGGCCAAGTACCAAGGGCTGATGATTATCGCATAATCAGTTGGTTATTAAAGATGGAAATCTGTAATTAAATAACCAACTTCCATTTAAGATATGTTCTATTCCGAAATTGGATATCTCAGTTATAAATATTTTGTCACTTTTGTAGAGTAGCATTAAGTTATTTTATCTCACAATTTGTTTTTTTTTTAACTATTATTCACCAAATCTGTTATCATGATGAAAATACTTTAGGATAAATTTTGCAAGTATTTTCCCAACATAGACCTGCAAAGGAATGAGGATTGAAGTAGAACTGCTGCTCTGTGTCTGAGCCTTGTGTCTCTTCCAATGAATTTTGTCTGCTTTAGTGGATTGGTAACTGCAATTAATAAACAAAATGGACATGGACCTTGGAAATGCTTTGTCAGATATGTTATCTTATCAAGCATGAGTAACACTAGGATAAATTCAATGATTCTATGCGTTCAGAAGAAAGATATTCCTGAAGGAAACGTAGGTAAAATAATATTGATGGATATTACATCAGCCTAGATCTGGTGACCTACATTAGGATTGTAAAATATCATCTAGAATGCCTGTACACACCTGTTAAATATTTTATACACTATACAGGATAAGTATTCCAGCATGTTTTTGCAACAGACCAAGGAGTCCTTGATTATATGTAACCACTACCAGTCTGCCACAATATCCAAAATAAGCTACAGCTGATAAGATAAGCCAGAGATACTCCACGAGATGCAGCAAATGATTAATCTCTCACAACTGAAGGTCATTGAACTCTTGACAATAATCAGAACAATAGGCAGCAAACAGCAAAGTGAAGTGAAAGTTCTTGATTAAATCTAGCAAATTATCAATCTTTCACAACTAAAAGAACTAAAGGAAAATGAATAAGATGAGGGAAGTTGTTGAATGATACAAGGTAATTAGATGGAAGGATAAGGAACCCCAAATCCAGGAGTCGTTTCTTGAATTGTGATGAACTTTTACTTTTTTTTCCTTACTTATGACATTTGTCATTAATTTAGGCCCCATGTTTTGGTAACTTATAAGTTTACTTTACAGCACTGTCAACATGTGATTCTGCCTTTGATGTTCAAAAACCACTATTTTCAAATCCCTCTTCTCTTCCACAATAATATTATGGCCAATTAATAACAATAGAACACGAGGAAAAGTTTTCTTAAGGCTATTCATAAAAGATTCTTTTAAAGCTTCTTTCAAAGATGCATTGTTTCCACTATCCTGCCAAAGTGGCAATGAATCATATCTTTAAAGCATTAGAAGTAGAAACTACTTCTAATTTAATTTAATTTAATTTATTGTCACGTGTACTGAGGCACAGTGAAAAATTCTGTCTTGCAAGCAGTACAGGCAGATCACATAGTTAAATAGCAGTGATAAGCTAATAATAGGTAAACAGTGGCAAAAACCAAAACACAGTTACAGGTGAATGCTAAGAGTTTGTGAGTCCAACTGGAGGGTAGAAACTGTTTCAAAACTGGCTGATGCGTGTGTTCAAGCTTCTGTACCTTCTCCCCAATGGTAGAGGTTGTAGAAAAGCATTGCCAGAATGGGATGAATTTTTGAGAACGCTGCTGGCCTTTCCTTGACAGCGGACCCGGTAGATGGATTCTATAGATGGGAGGTTGGCCTTTGTGATTGTCCGGGCCAAGTTCACCACTCTCTGCAACCATCTCCAATCTCAAATAGTACAGTTACCATACCAGGTAATGATATATCCAGACAGAATGCTCTTGATGGCGTACCTATAAACATTGGTAAGGGTATTCGCTGTCAAGCCAAATTTTCTCAGCAAAACATCTAAAATGATGCATTCGGTGATTAAAACATTGATGAAATCCTTACCTAATGAAAAACCTGACTAATATGACTTTTGGCTGGATGGTGGGAAGCATAGGATAATAGTGGAAGGATGCTTATCGGACTGGAGGCCTGTGACCAGTGGAGTACCTCAGGTGCTGGGCCCATTACTGTTTCTTATCTATATCAATGATTTGGATGACAATGTACAAGGCGTGATTAGTAAGTTTGCAGGTGACACTAAAATAGGAGATATTGTGGACAGTGAGGAAAGTTATCAGAATTCACATCAGGACCTTGATCATCTGGGGAAGTGGGCTGAGAAATGGCAAATGGAGTTTAATATAGACAAGTGTGAGGTCTTGCATACAAATCAAGGTAGGAATTTCATGGTGAATGGTAGGGACTTAAGGAGTGCAGTGGAACAGAGTGACCTTGGAGTTTAGGTGCATGGTTCTCTGAAAGTGGAGTCACAGGTAGACAGGGCAGTGAAGAAGGCTTTTGACACACTGGCCTTCATTGGTCAGGGCATTCAGTCTGAGAGTTAGGAAGTTATGTTGTACAGGATGTTGGTGAGGCTGCGTTTGGAGTACTGTGCTCAGTTTTGGTCTCTTTGCTATAGGATGGATGCTATTAAACTGGAAAGAGTGCAAAGGAAATTCACAAGGATGTTACCTGGACTCAAGGATCTGAGTTATGGGGAGAGGTTAGACAAGCTCGGACTTTTCCCTTTCAAGTGTAGGAGGCTGAGGGGGGAATCTTATCGAAGTGTATATGATCATGACAGGCATGGATAAGTTGAATGCACTCAGTCTTTTTTCCAGGGTTGGGGAATTAAGGACTAAAGGGTATCAATTTATGGTTAGAGGGAAGGAATAAAAAGAAGCTGAGGGGTCACGTTTTTACACAGAGGGTGGTACACATAGGGAATGAGCTGCCAGTGGAAATGGTTGCAGCAAGTACATTAACAACATTTAAAAGGCATTTAGACAAATATATGGATAGGAAAAGTTGAGAAGGATATAGGCCAAGTGCAGGGAAATGGAGTTAGCGTTGGACATTTTGGTCAGCATGAACCGGTTTGGGTCAAAGGGCCTGTCTCTATGCTGTGGGACTCTATGGCTCTATGACTCTATGAGTACAACAAGCTTAAAATTACATACAGGCATTGCAAACATCACCATCTCAATTCAACAGTTTACTCAAAATTGCAAAAAAAATAAAATCTCCTGAATCACTGTTTGGTATCCAAACTCATTGGCAACATATAAGAAGTCTACTTACATAGAATGCGAAAATAGAGAAGAATAAAACTAAGTACAGCAGGGCACACTTATTATAGGGACACTTAGACACTTGAGTTAATCAGACAGAATCTACACTGTTTTGTGAGGGAAATTAAGCACAAAATCAGGATTGTTATGCTTCAGTTAGACAGGGAATTGATGAGACCACATTTGGAGTATTGTTTGCAGTATTGGTCTCCATATATAAGGAAGGATATGAATACAGAGGGAAAGTTTAATTAACTAATACCTGAAATAGGTGGATTATCAGATAAGGAAAGATTGAGCAGGCTAGATTTGTGCATGCACGACTTCAGAAGAGAAAAAGACATCTTAATTGAAACATAATGTGTTGATGGGTCTTGGCTGAGTGAATGTGAGAAGGAATGTTTCCTCTTGTGGAAGGATCTAGAACTAGGGGACATCACTGGGGTCGTTCTTTAAGACAGGGATGAAGAGGTTTTTTTTCCCTTCCAGATGGTTTCTTCTTCCAAAATTGGGCAAAGCAGAAATTTCAAATGTCTTTTACAATGGCAGAGGTAGATTCTTTCTTGATAAGCAAAAGGGTGAAAGATTATCAGAGTAATCAGATCAGCCATGGTATTATTGAATTTCAGAGCAGTGTCAATGACTGAATGGCCTTCCCCTGCCTTTAATTCTTATATTCCTGTGAGACTGTCTGTATTATAAGGTATCCACTATGCTTGTAAAATGTATCAAACTAAAAAGCCATTGCAGAAGAATACGAGGATATAAGCTAAATTAGTAGCTTGTTGTTGAGAAAAGCTCCTTTTCATTAAGTATATTAATTTTCTAAAATTGTACTCTGAAGTGGTTATTAAGTAACTTCCATTACATTTGGATTGTTAGGACTGGATCTTCTTCAATTTCAATCACTGTTACAGAAAGCTAAGTATTCCTGTTTTCTCTAATTATGCCTTCATCACATTCCCTAAGTATGAAAGCAAATATTTAGCCATTTATCTGAGACTACTTTTAACTAATTATTATCCAATAGCTATTGGTAAAATCACACTCATATACATATTGGCTTCATATTCTAGTTTCAACCAACAGATTCAGCTTTTGCATGTAAATATTGTGTTTGCATCCAAAATATAATTCCTCCATTTCCACTCACTTTTTTTTTAGCAAAGGAAAGATTAGATTTGATTAGATTCCCTACAGTGTGGAAACAGGCCCTTTGGCCCAACAAGTCCACACCAATCCGCCGAAGAGTAACCCACCCAGACCCATTTCCCTCTTGGTGGAGGTGAAAGAAATAATTTTTTTGCACATTGGTAAGCATTCAATAGATGAATTATTTCACTTCTCCATTTATAGTAAAAATTATAGAATCCCAACAGTGTGGAAACAGGCCCTTCGGCCCAACAAGTCAACACTGTCCCATTCTCCTACACTATATTTACCCCTGACTAATGCACCTAAACCTACACATCCCTGAACAGTTTGGGCAATTTAGCATGGCCAATTCACCTAACCTGCACATCCCTGAACACTATAGGCAATCTAGCATGGCCAATTCACCTAACCTGCACATCCCTGAACACTATAGGCAATCTAGCATGGCCAATTCACCTAACCTGCACATCCCTGAACACTATAGGCAATCTAGCATGGCCAATTCACCTGACCTGCACATCCCTGAACACTATAGGTAATTTAGCATGGCCAATTCACCTAACCTGCACATTTCTGAACACTTTGGGCAATTTAACATGGCCAATTCACCTAACCTACACATCCCTGAACACTTTGGGCAGTTTAGCATAGCCAATTCACCTAACCTGCACATCCCTGAACACTTTGGGCAATTTAGCATGGCCAATTCACCTAACCTACACATCCCTGAACACTTTGGGCAGTTTAGCATGGCCAATTCACCTAACCTGCACATCCCTGGGCACTATGGGTAGTTTAGCATGGCCAATTCACCTAACCTGCACATTCATGAACACTATAGGTAATTTAGCATGGCCAATTCACCTAACCTGCACATCCCTGGGAACTATGGGTAATTTAGCATGGCTAATTCACCTAACCTACGCATCTTTGGACTGTGGAGGAATCCGGAACGCCGGAGGAAACTTGCGCAGACACAGGGAGAATGTGCAAACTTCACACAGACAGTCGCCTGAGGCTGGAATCAAACCCAGGTTCCTGGTGCTGTGAGGCAGCAGTCCTAACCACTGAGCCATTGTGTTTCCCCTAGCCACCTTGCTGCCCTTCCCCCACAGTTCATAATTGACCTTTCTCGACATTAATGGTCTCTGTCTCAGAAACTAGCTGACCAACGTATTCACTTCTTCATTCCCCTCCCAAAGAAAACTAAAAAAAATTTTCTGACACTCATCTTAGAGTTGACAGAAGACTGTTCATAGAGCACCATAAGTGTATGCCTTTGAAACTATTTCTCATTGTTTACAAACCAATGGAACTATTTTGATATTCAGCCACCTACTCTTTTTTTCTCCCCCTTCTTTCTGGATAAGTGGACAAGATCAGTGTTTGCTGTCTACCAAAGCTGCCATGGAACTGAGCAACTTGTTAGGGCAGAGGGCATTTAGGAGGCAACCACATTTTTCTGGGTCTCTTGTCTCATGTAGGCCAGATCAGGTAAGGACAACATCACTAAACGAGATGTTTTTGGTTGGTTTCTTTAATTTCAGATGTATTAATTGAATTCATATTTCACCACCTGCCATGGTAGGATTTGAAACACATGTCCCTATAACATTTGCTGGTTATCCAGATTATGAATCCAGTGGCAATACCATGAAACTCCTGTCATCTACATTTAGCGCAGATTGATTGCCATCAAGTTTCCACTGAAACTGTAATGGCAAATGAAATGAATCCCACAGAAATTATGAGTTTGAAGTTCTATGTAAATTGCAACGAACGAAAATGTCCAGATGCAAGACATCTCAGTTTAAAAGGACTTGCAAGACGCATGACAGTTTCTACCTCTATGGAGGCAGTGAATCTGCAGATGCTGGAGATCAGAGTTGAGAATGTATTGCTGGAAAAGCACAACAGTTCAGGCAGCATCTGAACAGCAGGAAAATCGATGTTTCAGGCCTGAGCTTGATGAAAGGGCTCCGGCCCGAAACGTTGATTTTCCTGCTCTTCGGATGCTGCCTGACCTGCTGTGCTTTTCCAGCAACACACTCTCAACAGTTTATACGTCTACGTCTTCTGGTTTCCAACTTGAAACTAGTAAAGATAACTTATTTTTAATCTTTTCAAAGTTTAGGACAAGTTGATTAGATCCTCCTTAGTTTTATTTGTTTTGATAAGTATATCGCTCAACATATTTTTCAACACATGATGGAATCAGGGAATGTTTTTGAACAACAACCTGGCAAGTTTCAAAACTAGTTTGTTGTGGCCACATAGCCCAGGGTTTGAACTGCCAGGCCCAAAACCAGAATGGGCAACATTTGAGCAGCCAGGCTTGATGGCACTTTCAGGACAGGTCAAGCATAAAGCATCTGCAAGACAAAAGCTGGTAAGGGCAAGCCTGGACTTGCCCTGGAATTGAGGCTGGCTTGTGATTTGGAGTATGGTGAGCAGACTCACTGTCACCCTGGGTTCCTACCATGACCATATATTTGGAGAGGGGGAAAGGCCCCTGACACATCGGAGGATAACTACACGACCTAACCAAGTTTAACTGCATGGGTAGTATCTGGTCCTAGTCTGGTAGCTAGTAATAGTTTTGACAAGGATTACAACAAAAACTTAACATTGCAATTGGTAGAGTAACGTAAGAATCAGGAGTTTTAGCATGAAAGAGCAAAGTTTTCGATAATGTTTGGGCATATAGCCTTTTGTGTGTCTTTACTGTATTTTGTGAATAAAATTGCTTTGAATTGCAAATCAACTCGGACCCTTTTGTTCATCTCACAAATATAGTACCTGACTAAAATTAGTTTATGTAGAAACTGGTCAATGTGTTTGAAGTGAAGACACCATTATCAAATGCCAGCCTGCACATTATCAGATTTACTAAATTTAACTCTTAGTTTGCCATGGTGGGATTTGAATTCATAATTGTTATGTTAGAGTTCAATTGCAATAACCGTTCAATTACGATATCCACGTTGGAAATTGTAACCAAGCATATCTTGGGTGTCATGGAGGCTCAGTGGTTAGCAATGTTACCTCACAGCACCAGTGATCTGGGCTGAATTCCAGCCTCAGGTGACTGTCTGTGTGGACTTTGCACATTCTCCCTGTGTCTGTGTGGGACTTCTCCCACAATCCAAAGGTGGGCAGGTTAGATGAATTGATTATGTTAAATTGCCCATAGTGTTCAGGGATGGTTAAGTCAGGGGCAAATGTAGGGGAATGGGTCTGAGTGGCTTACTCTTTGGAAAGTTGGATGGACTTTTTGGGCCAAATGGCCAGTTTCCACACTGTAGGGAGTCTATGATGTTCCATAGTGCTCCATATTTACAGATCAAATATGCAAAGAACTCAGTGATGAGTTCAACACACCTCATTTTGGATGTAACCTTGCAGTGTGGAGTTACAAACTTTCAGGATAAACAGAAGTGTTCATGAGGGGTAGATTATGAAGAATAGTCAAGCTATGAGGTTATTTGACTACCTCACCCTTTATGAATAAAAACTGCTATCTTGTGTCAGTGAGATAATAAAAAAATTCTGTCCTAACAATTGTGCTGTTTGGTGACATTAACCAATTAGCTAGTGTTTGTCACTTGGCTGCAGTTTGATGGTGAAATTTAAAAATAAACTTACCAAAGAGCAGACTGACTGAGGGTAACACTGGCCCCGAAACAGAATTGAGGCCTGCCAGAGCTGGGCCCACCCCATCACATCTGAGTGACACACATCAAGTGGGTGTGCAGTTGGGTTAACTGTTTGCATGCCAAATAACCTTGGATTTTGGAGCTTTTCGGAATTTGGGATTTCTACTTGTATTATGGCAAGGGCCCCGACTTGAATTCTTAATTAATTTTTAAAGTGATTATTGTAGAAGTATCTGTCCTGAAATAGCATTTCCTCAGCTGCTACATCAAACGTTTGTTCAGGGTAAGACTATGTGGCATAGAGGTAGTGGATAAAGAAGTAATTAGCTAACTGGAGACAGGAAGTATGTATAAAGGGACCTATTTTGAGTTCACAAACTGTGAGCTGTGAGTAGTTGAGTGCCACAGGGATCAATGGTGGGACTCAGCTATTTATGGTATATATTAATGATTTGGATGAGTGGTTTTAAATGTATTGTATCTACATTTGGCAATGATATTAAGACAAGTAGGAAAGTAATCAGTAGCATCTGACTTCAGCTCAGTGGCTTGCAAACAGTCTGTCAGTCACTTTTGATGGTCACAAGTTCCTTAAACCAGTTTAAAGTTGTCAGTCCTGAGGGTCTTAAAGTCAGGGGTGGATTATCAGGGCCCACTGCTAAGGCCAGAAATTGAGAGAGTCACTTGTGGGGATTGAAGGCAGCATGCTCGGTTGCAGGGGGAGCAATAACTTTGAAGGCTGGCAATCCAATGTATAACAATTAGATACATGAAAGGATGTAGGTCAGTTTGGGAGGTGAGGTTACAAATGGTCACAGCCAATCTGGCTTCGATGGAGGAACAATATAGCACAATAGTTGTCATGGCTAAGCTGTGGGGTCAGGTGTTGGGGGTTGCATTGGGAGATAATGACATACCTCAAAGACCTGGGTGGGAAAATGTGGAACCTCAGAACAGATGGTGTTAATGGACAATGCAAGGAAGAAAGTGACATGAATTTTCAAAGAGTGGGGAGGTTAGGTGCCTGAATTACCAGACTGAACCTGAGTCTCACTGTGCTAAGCACAAGCTGCATTACCTTCCATACTCACACAAATCACAAGTACATAATGGAAGTGCAAAATTATTGCAACTCTACCTGGAGTGGGTGAAGAAGATTTTTCATCTTCCCATGTAGGCTTTACTTGTAATTGAAAGTGGCCCTTCAACCAGCGATTACATGAATTAGGCACTTTCATAGAATAGATTGAAGTCATTTGTAGTCATCACTGCGAAGCAGAAGTAATCACAGGTGACCTTAACAGTGTCATTTGTGAGCCACAATTTACTAAGAAAATCCAACATCTTACAGGCTGCTACAAGGGAATTGGGGCAGATTTCCTCCAATATTGAATTGCAAATATTCCCCTACATGCTATGATTTATAATGTTGCCATTCTTGGGTTAGGTGGACCGTACGATTATGGGAGTAATCCTACCACACATACAACCTCCATATATTCATATAATTCATTTTAGAGGTTGTGTATGCAACTAGTGGTATGTGGCCTGTTTGTATGAGGTTATTTAATTACTACATTTTCAGTATTTCTGGAACCACGTATTTTTTTTTAAATCAGTATGACAGAGAGCACTCTGGGGGTGATATTGGAATTTGCTTGCACTGTGACAGTTTTATGAACAGACTGAATAACCATTGAAGACTTGGGCAGCACTGTGGCTGAGTGGTTAGCACTGCTGCCTCACAGCACCAAAGACCCAGGTTTGATTCCCCTCGCCTGTGTGGAGTTTGCACATTTGTCCCGTGTCTATGTGGGTTTCCTCCAGGTGCTCTGGTTTTCTCCCACAATCCAAATATGTGCAGGTTAGGTGAATTGGGCATGCTAAACTGCCTATCATGTTCAGGGATGTGTAGGGTTGACGCATTTGTCAGGGTAAATATAAGTAATAGGGTAGGGGAATGGGTGTGGGTGGGTTACTCGTCGGCGGGTCGGTGTGGACTTGTTGGGCTGAAGGGCCTGTTTCCACACTGTAGAGATTCTAATTACTAGCTTGGTTTCAGTAGAAAGAATCAGGGTATTTTATTGCTTTGTGAAAAATACATAGCCTGGAAAGTTCATCTGGAAAAAAGGAAATAACTCACAACAGTTAGGAAATAGGTGACATCTGCTTAAGGACTTTAGCTGGAAAGTTTGAGGTCAGAAGTGTTAGCTAAAACCCCAGAAGTGTTCTTTGCAACTAAGAATGTTGACTGGGTGACTATTTGAGATAAAGAGCAAGAAACTTCAAAAACTATAGTCAAACTATAAGTTTTTTCTGGAGTCTGAACATTCTAACATGACAATATTGGTAAATATGTGATTCTATTTTACTATGTGTTTTGAAACTTTTCAAATAGTTTTGTATGGTAATTTGGAATATTCTATTTTCTCTGCATTTGTTTTCCATAATAAACATATGTTTTATTGTTGAACCAAATCTGTAGCATTGTGTACTTGTGTTTCAGTGAAAGAAATATAAAACCCAATATAAAAGATCTATCAAGCCATATATCAGTCTAGGTTTTGATTTGTCCAACAATAACATTAGCTGGGATTGTAACAAATGATGGTTCTTGTGGAATTTGAATTTACTGGATTTAAGAGGAATCTGTGTCTTTGTTCTTTTGAAAAAAGGTACCTTGTACTTCTGGATATAAAACAGTTGTGTTGCAGTGAGGTTTATTGAACAGAATTTGAAAGTAGCTTTCACAGTTGCTAAGAGTTTTCTGGAAGTGGAAGATGTAAAAGTAGATTCTTCAAAATCTTTGATGAAAGCTAAACTGAGAGAATTGACTTGATAATTGAAGGTAGAAGTAAGAGCAGCACGTCATAAGACCTATTGCCTTAAAAACGCTTAACAAGGTGGCGTCAACTGCTTCACTAGAGAGGGATTTCCACAGATTCACACTCTTTGGATGAAGAAGTTCCTCCTCAACTCAGTCCTAAATCTGCTCCTCCTTATTTTGAGGCTGTACACCCTAATTCTAGTTTCACATTCATTGCTTCTATCTTATCTATTCCCTTCATAATTTTATATGTTTCTACAGGATTCCCCACCCCATTCTTCTAAATTCCAACAGGTAAAGTCCCAGTCTTCTCAATCTCTCTTTATAAGACAACTCTCTCAATTCTGCTTCTAGTGAACCTCCTCTGCACCCCTCCAGTGCCAATGCATCCTTTCTCAAGTAAGGAGACCAAACTGCTCATTGTAGTCTAGATGTAGCAAGCATGAGACACCTCAAGTGATTATCCAACATTTTAAATTGGAAAAAGAGAACTTGAAATTGGGATGCCACAATTGGAATTGGCGAATATACAGTTAGAAATGAAAGGATGTGAGTTGGAGGAGAGAAAAGCAAGGGATAATGGAAAGGGGATTAGAGTTAAGATATCTTGAAGTGGGAAGGGAGGAGGAAGAGAAACAAAGTACAATAACAATTGAGAAAACGGTAAAATAGAAGATGATAGAAAGCGAGGAAAAGTTAAAAAAAAGAGATGTAATTGATAAAAGTCAAACTCCAAAGAAAAAAGGGAATTTAGATAACATGAAGCAGCCAAAGGAAATCTTAGGGTAAAGAAAGAACAGGACTTAGCTCAGGGGATAATCTCATTCAAAAGAGGGATTTAATTTAACAGACAAATCACATAGTCATCTAAATGTACTGAGGATGGAGTTTACCTCAATACTTTACCTCATTTGACAAGCTGGCTGAAGTGGCCAAATGTTATTTGGATCCTAATGTAATGGAATATTTTGACAGAGACAGCAATGACTGTATCCACTAGTTTGTCAACAATCTGATATGAAGGTATGAAGAGGCAATATTAAATGTTATGAACCTGCACATGAAGGTTATCAATTCAAATTTAAGACTAAAAGAAATAAATCTAATCAGATATTTGTTGAGTTTACAAGTTAAAATGAAATGTTGTAGGGCCATTGGTTTAGATCACTAAAGCTGGAGATAAATTTGAGAATGTAAACACAGAGTTCAGAAATAGCATACCTGCAAACTTAAAAACTCGTTTAGGTGGGTGTTGAAAATCAAACATCAGAAGACAAACGGCTATCTGTGATGTCTTGGACATTTTGTTTCAAAAGCGCAAAAGGAAATGAGAGGAATAGGAAATGGTACCAGCTTTCATGGACAGACAGAATGATGCCAAATTAATAAAGCAGAAAGTTTAGAACCAAAAGAG
Organism: Chiloscyllium plagiosum; assembly: GCF_037043375.1. Classification (NCBI taxonomy): domain Eukaryota; kingdom Metazoa; phylum Chordata; class Chondrichthyes; order Orectolobiformes; family Hemiscylliidae; genus Chiloscyllium; species Chiloscyllium plagiosum. The sequence goes on along the minus strand of NW_028270139.1, from coordinate 61,125,344 downwards.
TTTTTTTGGTCTTGGAATATAGAATCTTTATATCAGAATCAGTAAGCTGTATCTTTAAATTAATTCAAGGCTGCTTTGGATAGATCTTTGATAGACAATGGAGTCAAGCATTATTGGGTGCAGTCAGGATGTTGGGCCCAGGGCCACAACCAGATCATTTATGATTATATTGAATGGTGAAGCACTCTTAAAGAGTTAATGGTGTACTCTTGCTCCTAAGTCATGTATTACTACATTTTTATGCAGTGTTACAAATACAATTCTCTTCTTTTTATAAGGGATTAAATGGCTGAGTGTATTTTAAAGTTTTGAATGGTCTTCCTTGGCTGTACAAAGTACTAAGCCCTTTGTTTGAATGAATGACTGATGAATAAATGAATGATTTCATTATTATGTGTATTTTATATTGGCACTGGATCATGGTGTTAAATGATAAATGAAAGCTCTTCACTGTATTTTATTGTATTTCTATATTTCACTATAAAATACCTGTGATAATAAAATCATTCATTCATCATTCAATACAATCATAACTGATCTGATAGTTTCAGAATAAGAGAAACCGACAAGATATAGTTCAAAGAGAGGTCCATCTACATTTGAGTTCTGCGCCGGCTGAGAACCACTACCGCCTCACCACACCCAACAACCATCAAAGTTGCCAATTCTCAGGTACCATCTTTCACCGCCAAGCCAATTTACCTCATCAGGCACACCAATGTCGGAGACTATCAATGCGATCAATGTTGCAGTGATGCCCTCCTGCCATTGCTTCACTGCCACCAGCACCGGACCCAACCAACAATAAGGTAGTCAATCCTCGGGTGCTGGGCCTACCTCGCCGACATAGCCTTAGGCGTCAGTCTCCTTCACACTAGGCTCATTCTCCCCTGTGCTTGGCTTGCTCTCCCCTCTGCTAGGCTCACTCTCCCTTGCACTGGGCTTTGTTTCATCTCAATATAGCTCCTGAGGTAAGGCCTTGGTAGATATTGGTTGAGTTGCCATGAAGAAAGCAGGGACAAAGCATAGTGAATGAATTCTAATGAATTGTAATCATGTTAGTACGTGATCTCTGTGGTGGTTGGTGCCTGGGCTGGAATAGATTGGGAATGAGGAGTGGATGAGTGAGAGAGGGGTGAGTGTTGGAGACAGTATGGACAAACAACTGGTCCAAAGTCCCGACCAACAAAGGAAGACCTTTAAATAAGCCCACCTCAGCACTTGGTAGCTTCTGATCTGCCACTAGAGACAACAGGTCTGACTCCTGTTTTCCTAACAGAGCTGAATTTCTCCTGAAGCATGTCAGGAAATTTTCTGTTTGGCATCATCCACCTTGGAGGTGAAAATGTGGACCTTATGACAATAGATAATAGACAATAGATGCAGGAGTAGGCCATTCTGCCCTTTGAGCCTGCACCACCATTCAATATGATCATGGCTGATCATCCTTAATCAGTATCCTGTTCCTGCTTTATCTCCATAACCCTTGATTCCACTATCCTTGAGAGCTCTATCCAACTCTTTCTGAAATGAATCCAGAGACTGGCCCTCCACTGCCCTCTGGGGCAGAGCATTCCACACAGCCACCACTCTCTGGGTGAAGAAGTTTCTCCTCATCTCTGTCCTAAGTGGTCTACCCCATATTTTTAAGCTGTGTCCTCTGGTTAGGCACTCATCCATCAGCGGAAACATGTTTCCTGCCTCCAGAGTGTCCAAACCTTTAATAATCTTATATGTCTCAATCAGATCCCCTCTCAGTCTTCGAAACTCAAGCTCCAGTCTTTCAGCATAAGGTAGTCCCACCATTCCAGGAATTGACCTCGTGAACCTACGCTGCACTCCCTCAATAGTCAGAATGTCTTTCCTCAAATTTGGAGAACAGAACTGCACACCCAGGTGTGGTCTCACCAGGGCCCTGTACAGCTGCAGAAGGACCTCTTTGTTTCTATACTCAATCCCTCTTGTTATGAAGGCCAGCATGCTACTAGCCTACTTCACTACCTGCTGTACCTGCATGCTTACCTTCATTGACTGGTGTACAAGAACACCCAGATCTCTTTGTACTGTCCCTTTACCTAAATTGATTCCATTTAGGTAGTAATCTGCCTTCCTGTTCTTGCCACCAAAGTGGATAACCATACATTTATCCACATTAAACTGCATCTGCCATGCATCTGACCACTCACCTAACCTGTCCAGGTCACCCTGTAATCTCCTAACATCCTCCTCACATTTCACACTGCCACCCAGCTTAGTATCATCAGCAAATTTGCTAATGTTATTGCTAATACCATCTTCTATATCATTAACATATATTATAAAAAGCTGCAGTCCCAGTACTGATCCCTGCGGTACCCCACTGTTCACTGCCTGCCATTCCAAAATGGAGCCATTTATCACTACTCTTTGTTTCCTGTCAGCCAACCAACTTTAATCCAAGTTAGAACTTTGCCCCCAGTACCGTGCGCCCTAATTTTGCTCACTAACCTCCTATGTGGGACTTTATCAAAAGCTTTCTGAAAGTCCAGGTACACTACATCTACTGGATCTCCCTCATCCATCTTCAGAGTTACATCCTCAAAAAATTCCAGAAGATTAGTCAAGCATGATATCCCCTTCATAAATCCATGCTGACTCTGACCTATCCTGTTACTACTACCCAGATGTGTCGTAATTTCATCCTTTATAATAGACTCCAGCATCTTTCCCATCACTGAAGTCAGACTAACTGGTCTATAATTTCCTGCTTTCTCTCTCCCACCTTTCTTAAAAAGTGGTACAACGTTAGTCGCCCTCCAATCCGCAAGAACTGATCCCGAATCTATCGAACTCTGGAAAATAATCACCAACGCATTCACGATTTCTCAAGCCACCTCCTTCAGTACCCTGGGATGTAGACTCTCAGGCCTCAGGGATTTATCAACCTTCAGACCTAACAGTCTCTCCAACACCAATTCCTGGCAAATAAAAATTCCCTTCAGTTCAGGTCCTTCAGCAATTGTTACCTCAGGGAGATTGCTTGTGTCTTCCCCAGTGAACACAGATCTGAAGTACCAATTCAATTCTTCTGCCATTTCTTTGTTCCCTGTAATATATTCCCCTGTTTCTGTCTTCAAGGGCCCAATTTTAGTCTTAACCATTTTTTTGCCTTTCACATACCTAAAAAAGCTTTTACTATCCTCCTTTATATTATGGCTTTCCACTGACAACTTTCCCTCAACTATGGCACAGAATGGAACTGTATAGAGTCAGAGTTTAACTAGCATTTTACTCATTCTCTGCATTAGATTAGATTAGATTAGATTAGATTACTTACAGTGTGGAAACAGGCCCTTCGGCCCAACAAGTACACACCGCCCTGCCGAAGCACAACCCACCCATACCCCTACATTTACTCCTTACCTAACACTACGGCAATTTAGCATGGCCAATTCACCTGACCCTGCACATCTTTGGACTGTGGGAGGAAACCGAAGCACCCGGAGGAAACCCACGCAGACATGGGGAGATCGTGCAAACTCCACACAGTCAGTCGCCTGAGGCGGGAATTGAACCCGGGTCTACATAGAACATAGAACATAGAACAATACAGCACAGAACAGGCCCTTCGGCCCACGATGTTGTGCCGAACATTTGTTCTAGCTTAAGCACCCATCCATGTACCTATCCAATTGCCGCTTAAAGGTCACCAAAGATTCTGACTCTACCACTCCCACAGGCAGCGCATTCCATGCCCCCACCACTCTCTGGGTAAAGAATCCACCCCTGACATCTCCCCTATACCTTCCACCCTTCACCTTAAATTTATGTCCCCTTGTAACAATCTGTTGTACCCGGGGAAAAAGTTTCTGACTGTCTACTCTGTCTATTCCTCTGATCATCTTATAAACCTCTATCAAGTCACCCCTCATCCTTCGCCGTTCCAACGAGAAAAGGCCTAGCACTCTCAACCTATCCTCGTACGACCTATTCTCCATTCCAGGCAACATCCTGGTAAATCTTCTCTGCACCCTCTCCAAAGCTTCCACATCTTTCCTAAAGTGAGGCGACCAGAACTGCACACAGTACTCCAAATGTGGCCTAACCAAAGTCCTTTACAGTTGCAACATCACTTCACGACTCTTGAATTCAATCCCTCTGCTAATGAATGCTAATACACCACAGTCCTTATTACAAGCTCTATCCACCTGAGTGGCAATTTTCATTGTTGCTGTGCATTGCCACTTAATGCTCTCAAACATTATTTTTTGTCTATATCTCAGATTGACCGGAATATCTCCTATATTTAATTGTTCTCACTTTGTTGTTGACATGTTTAACATTATGGCATTGGGGTACCCCATTAAAATAATTATGGTTTTCTTTAACATATTGAAAATTTCCATTGTGAGGCATCATCGCTTTTAGTTGAAGAACTGTTGCCTGCCAGCTCACAAAAACAGATTCTTTGCACTTTCGATGCTGACCCCAGTACAAAGAATTAGTGTTGATTTTCCCTCACATAAGGCTATTTGACTGACAGGCAAGTGTGAACAGCAGGACATGTCATTCTCAGTCTACCACACCATTATCAAATGTGTCAGTTGAATCCTAGTAGGCCCATCAGTTCTAACAGCAGCCGTCTTCATCACACATAAGTAATGGACCCAACTAGTGTCACTGTACTTCAAACTTTTGGTTGTTTGATGTTCGGGTGACTGCCATTTCTACCAATTTGACCTTTCTTACATACTTAGAGGAAAATTTGTAGACCAGTCTAAACCCTTTGGGTGTTTGATTCATTGCAGTAGATAAAATTCAAGTAAGGTTGCACTGTACTGTCAGAATAATTCATTTTGCAGTGCATTTGGGTTCTGTTTAGGTGCTTTATTTCTCCTTTCTTGCCTTATGTTCAAGAGATTAACTTATTTTCAGCAACCAATAACAGCCAAACTAAACACAGAAAGATAATTCTCTTCCGTGGTTTCAAATCTTACATAATTAATAACCTAAAGTGATGTTTCATGCTGAGTTTGATTTGAGATATGAAAGCGTACAGTTTATTTATTTAATTAATCTTACAATGACTTTTCAATAAAGTTTGAAAAAGTAATTTGGTTTAAATACAGGTTGCAACAGATCTGCAACTAATGAATCCTAATGTATACTGGACTAGATGTGCTGAATTATTTAAAACCCATACTTACAGTTCATTACCAGAATTGAAAATAACAGGATCATAGATTGATATAGCACAGAAGGAGCCAGTGTGTATGATTGTGCCCCTTTGGAGGAGCGAGCAAATTAATTCAGCATGTTGATCTTTCCTTAGAGCCCTAGAATATTTATCTTCAAGTATTTAACCAATTTCCTTTCAAAGGTTGTTATCAAATCTGCTTCTAATTCCCTTTCAGACAGTGCATTAAAAAGCATAGCATCTTGTTACAAAAAGTCTGCATCTTCATGGTGTAACTTTGGGCCAGTTGTCAATCACTTTAAATTATATCTCTGGTTATGAAACAATTGTTCCTCAGGCAGGTTATCAAAATTCTTCATAATTTTGGACACCTCAATCAACATTCCCCATTTATCTACTCTGATTAATGAGGAGCAATCCTAATTTTTGAAGACTCTCCACATAACTAATGTATCCTTTGTCCTTTTCCAGTGGATCTTTCCTGAATACTCGTTAGGTTTTGGTGTCTGTTTTAAAGTGTGGTGAAAGTAACTAACAGCAGAACTCAGTTTTGAGGCTTAGCCGATGTTTAATAAAGATTAAGCACAGCTTTCTTGAACTCTGTGTTTTATTTATAAAGCCATGGATCTCTACCTCTTTTAATTGCCTTCTCAATGCGACCACCTTCAAAGATGTGTGCACATACAAGCCCCACCTTGAAAAACTCACAGCACTAGTTCATCTGGAGTCTCTCTAATCTTAAATCTTTGTTAAAACCATACCAGTTTGTTTGTTTTCATTAATCTTATTCTTTCTATACATTTCAATATAACACTAAATATTGGTTTATATAAAGAATTGATACCTGGCCAAATTCTGATTATAGTATTGAGGACAAGAAAGATCAGAAAATAGATTCACAAACACTTTGTAATAGGCTCAGTGTCCATGTCTTGAAAAGAAAATATGCTTTCAGCTTTTGAACATTCCATCAATCATACATGTATGCCTTTAAGATCATTTATTTGGCAGCATTGGAAATGTATAACACAAATTCTCAACAGAATTCATTATCAGTAAAAATTGTGCTAAAGCCTGATAAACATGAATAACCAACATATTGCAATATCAGGGTGTGGTAATGGAATTTTCTGTCTAATTATCATGTTTCTCAGCAGTACAGGAAGGCAAAATGAAGCACAATACTGGGAGCAGTAGCAACTCCTGGGACTGCACACAGCCAAATCGGCGCTTTGAAGGACGTTGTCCTTCCTAAAAGTAAAGATGTTTAAGCTTTATCAAGATCAAATAGGCAGAAAGTGGCAAGGCGTGGGGGTGGGGGTGGGGGTGTTGTTGGGAAGGCTGTTTCCAAAAAGAGCAGCCTTTCCCACGAGGCACAGACAGCAAAGTGCCCTACGAGGAGAGGAGCTCACTGATCCAACAGGCAGCCCACCAGGCACAACACTATGGTGGCAGGAAGGCAATGGACACTGTGACTTCCCTTCACTCGCACACCAATTTATGTCTCCTCCTGCTTCCTAGCTTAAGCTTCGAGGTCTAGTACAATCCAGCCTAATATTTCTGATACTTGATCCTGATAATCATATTTTTAATACAACTCACAGATTCCATTTTTTTCTAGCAGGGGAATTTTATGCTACACATGACTGACTTCGATAGGCCTGATTTTAGACTGGTAAGGGGAATTGATCAAAGGCATGCAAACAGATTTGCAGGAATCAGCCATAATCAAGTTGAATGACAGAATGGGTTTGAAGGCTTACTCTGTTTGTATATTCTCAGGCATTAGACAGCTCACCAATGAGCTGTGTTCAATGGTCCTCAGCATGGAGGATGCCAATTTCAAGGTTTGTTTGAACTTTGTCCATTCTGTCAAATATTGCATGAGTACTCATATCATGCTTGCTTCTTTATTCATTCAAAGTATTGTGGGCATTGCTGGTGAGGCTACCAGTTATTGCCTATTACTGATTACCTTGAAGAAGCTGCTGGTTAGCTGCTTTCCTGAATTACTGCAGGTTTTTCTTTGGGGTGCAGCAACATCCACAGCAGTGTCAGGTAGGGAGTTCTCACATTTTGACCCAGCAACTGCTAAGGAACAACAATGTGGTTCCACGTCAGGATGGTGTGCGATTTGGAGGGAAGCCTACATGTGGTATGGGTCCCATGAGTATACTGCTCTTGTCTTCCTAGGTGAAAGAAGTTGCAGGCTTATGTATCATGCATCTTGACTCCAGTGACTGCATTGGTGCCGAAGATGTGAATGTACAAGGTGGAATGCCAATCAAATGAGCTACTTCTTCCTGGATTGTGTCAAGTTATTTGCATGTTATTGGAGCTGCACCAGCCAAGTGAGTAGAGAGAATTCTATCACAATTCTAATTTTGTGCTTTATAGATGATGGACAGGCACTGTGAAGACACAGGACAGATACTCACTACAGAATTCCTAGCCTCCAACTGGCCCTTGAAACAGAAATATGTATATGGCTGGTTCAGTGTAGTTTCTGGTCAATGATAAACACCAGGAATGTTGGTAGTGGGTGATTCAGTAATGTTAAATGCCGTTGAACATCAAGGAGCGATGGTTAGTAGCTAAAGGTTGTTGGGCCAAAGGCATTGTCCTGAGGACCTCCTTTGGAGACATCCTGGTTTACAAGTCAAGCACTATAATAAACTTTACCACTGCATTTATTGCTTATTAATGTTTATAAATAATTGTTTATTTAACATGATTCAAGCATGAGTTGTGGTGACAACAGTTGACACTGTTGAATGAAGACCTCAGTAGTATTGTGCAGGTGTGATACTCACAGCATCTCAGTGAAATCAAAATGAAAGGAATGGATCGTAAAGAGCCACTTGGATCTGATCTTTCTGGATTATGTCAAGATATTTGCATGTTATTGGAGCTGCACCAGCCAAGTGGGTAGAGAGAATGCTATCACAATTCTGATTTTATGCTTTGTAGATGATGGACAGGCTGTGCTTCACCTTCCTCTTTTCCAAGTAGCTCCCTGCTGGATCCTGGCTTCTTTACTATCTCCCTTTTGCTTCAGTCCCAAAGGCAGACTTATCCTGCATGCTTAAGTTGGCTGCAACAGAACGGTTTCCAAGTAGACAAAATCGTAGGCTTATAAAATAATGAAAATAGATCATGCCTTCTGATCTAGAAGTTAACAAGCAGTGTGAAAGGTCAAACTATTGACTAACATGAATGGGGAGCATGAGCCTGCCTGTTGGATCCTGAAGAAGGGTTATACCCAAAAGGTTGATTCTCTACCTCCTGATGCTGCCAGGTTTGCTGTGTTCTTTCAGCCTCCTGCTTGTCCACCTCTCTGTTGGGCCTTTAAGGCCTTGTGCATTGAGATTTGTTGTGCCAGTCATCTAGTCTTTTCAGTCCAAATTCACAAAATGGCACAGGGTACATGGATAGCTTCCTTACTTAAATAATACAAAGGATTGTGATCATATCCATGATAAGTCCAATCTCATAAGGACGGCAGCACACTTTTACACTGGAATGCGTCCCTGTTTATGATCTTTCAAATTGGACTCTTAGACAGTGGCTTTACAATCATGAAATGCACATCTCAAAATTAAATTACCAGGCTGACAAGCCCAGTTCTTCTTACATTAGGCCACGGTAAACTTCACAGTTAAAAGTATATAATTCCATAACATGACGTGATTTGTTTTAGCTAATTTGTTTAAAGGTGCATGACACACATATAAAACTGAAAATTCATATCCATTATTTTAAAATATATACCTGTATGAATTTTTCAAAACTTTACATGAAACCTTATTTGGACATCAATAATCTTGAAATCTATTTTGATTACCTCAGTTGGAACAAATTATCACTGCAGAATACTTAAAAATGGTCTGTCCATTCTAAACTTTTCTCAAAAGTTACATTAATTTGTTTATGATTAAATTAATATCTTTTAAAACATGCGGGCAGCAGAAAAGTGCAGAGGATGAGCATTAGAGATGCATAACAATGCTGAAGGAAAGCGTTATTAAATTGGCAAATGGCAGACATTGGTCCAATGCATCATGTGCACTTCGAAAACGGACATCCACTATGACTAGAAAGTTCACTTTCAAGTATTACTTTCTTTAAGCTGGTACATGTTAAGTTACCTCCTCCTTCATTATGCTATTTCAGAAATTTTACCTCATTATGTTAGTATTATTGATACTTATTAGTATCAATACTTCAATGCAAAGCTTTTGGTGCAATGCCTCATTTGGGATGTGCAAGCTACATTCTGCCTTTGTGAATTCAGAAAATCTATTATGTCAATTCAATCAGAAGGAGCTAAATATAAATTTACTGTTAGCAGGATGTATGAATGTAATGGTCCAGAAAGTACCGTTAACAGTAGTACTTGGGCCACTCTCAAAGAAAGACTACAATGGATTTGCTTGAAGAAAACTATAGTTACTTAACCAGATGGAATTCAATTTTTCAAAAAAAAGTCTGTTTTGCTTGTAATGCAATGTCTTTTTTGGCTGTACAGAATGTTCCTGAGGAATCTGAAACCTAAAACCCGTCTTCGTGTTCAAAGATTCCGTGTTTTTTTTTATTTGCAGTAGGTTGATCTGGCAGCCTTTGAAAATGATTAATACTCTGAAAGTAGCAAACATCAGCTTGAATGAGGAAGTGCCCTGCAGCTACACTTTACAGAAATCTGTCGATACAATGAATAGTAAATTAGAGATGCTGCAGGTATTGTTATTCCAAATGCCTCAAATTATGGTCAAGCAGGCTGCAAGATTTATTTGTAATTGAGAAATAATGCATTCAAATTCTTTAAATTATGTGCTGAACAAAACATCAGTTTATACCCAGTAAGCTAATGATAGAAATAGATGTTCATCAGAGGGGATTTAAAATCTCTAAGCATTGTTAAACATCTTCATTGGCCTAGTTTTTGCTTAATTGACAAAACAAGTTGAAAAACTACTGTGCATTATAAAAGTGGAGTATAACAAAGAAAAGAAGATGAGGTGGCCTGGATTCTGTTTCAATTGAGCAGCCGGCTGTGGGGCAAAACCAGTCCTCCAGTGCTAATCCACTGCAGCTTTCTTGAACAGCATTGATTTGTGAAGAACAGCTAGTTTGAGGCAATAATAATGTTTCTGATACTGGTGGCAGGAAAGCAATTTTGAGTTGGATTGTTTAAATTCCATGGCAGTTGAAATAGACACAGATATTTCTACAGGGAAGGAGAAAGCCAATGGCCAAAGTGTTTGAAAGCAATAGCCAGAAGTGTATTGTTAACTGGCAGATCCTCTGGATTCAATGTATCTATTGAGATACTTTGGTAAAATTGGCATCATGAATGCTGGTTGGATCAGTTGTAAAGGTCTAGGCAGGAACATCTTGGCACTTACTACAAGGTCTACCACTCTTCAGATTTTCAGGAAAGTAACAGTTTTAGGGTCCTAGAAATTGTAGGCCAAGCCTTTACATCATTTTTCACCAGGTGTTCACATCTGGCTTTTGGTGTTCATTGTCACAACTGTACTATGGAAATGCAATTCAACAGAGTGAGTTAAACATCCTTGGACTTTTACCCAATGCATCTATCATATCCTGATCATCCTTTGAAGTGAATGCTGATATCTTTGGAGAGGTTCTTCCTTCCTTTTGACAGGCTGGTAATTGTGATCTTAATTATTTCAAGCAGCCAGATAGAAGGACTTCTATCCTCAATCCCATTGTTGTCATGAAGCATTTTCTGCATCATACCTGTAGGAAGATCTTTTGACATGTCACTCTGACATGACACCTCCATAATGGTTGTGTCAATCTGAGGTAATCATCTCCATTCTTTTCCTCACTAGGACCAAACAACCCAGGCTTGATGAGGATTGTTTACAAGAAATGACATCACAGAAGGCTGGCCAGTTTGATACTTGTTGTTAAACAGCAAAGCTGGATGTCTTGTACTTCGATAAAGCCCTCTTTTGGAGGTGGGAGGGAGAGTGGAAAATAGTTGCTGCAGGGTAGAACAGAACAGCTATCTATTAATCTTGTAAAATCAAGTCCAAACTCCTTTTTAATTTTTAAAATCTAAAGAATCTCTTGAGTTTTGTTGTTTAATTTTCAGTGGGCTCTGCCTGTTTTCTTAATGCTAAATATCTGGTATCTATTTTGTACCAGCAATGTTCTGGTGGTAATGATTAAATACATTGAATGCAATAACGTGAGGAGAAGAAGCAGGAGGAAGCTATTTGGTTCCTAAAGCCTGCCTCACCATTCAACAAGATTATTGCTGATTCTTGGGGCCTCAAATTTTCTTTGGTACCTGGTTCTAACAATACCACAACTCCCAGTCATCAAAAATGATCTACCTCCTGTTTACATACTTTCCGTATTCTAGCCTCCACAATTCTAGACAATTCCAGGTATTCAATACATCTGAGAGAAGAAATTCCTTTGCAGCTCAGTTTTAAATTATCTCCTTTTCAGTAACAGTGCTCCAGTTCAAGAATTTCCTGTTAACAGAAACATCTTCTGAACATCTATCCTGTTAAGGCCTCTCAGAATCTTGTATGTTTCAATAAGATCACTGAAATTCTTTTGAATTCCAATGAATAAAAGCCTCACCTGTTTTTTTTTTAAGTCGAGTGAATCGCCTTTGAACAGCCTCAAGTAAAACCTTTTTTTTTGTAAAATGTGAATACCAAAACTGTATATAGTGCCACAGGTACTTCCTTGCCAACACTCTATATAGATGTAACAAGACTTTCACATTTTGAAAAATCCAGCAAACTGTCTGGCAACAAACAAAATTCCACTAAATTAGTTGTTGCAATCACATTCTAACCTTTTTTAATGCTTCATGCGCAAGATCTTCCTGCACTACTCTTTGTTGGAGTCTCTCTACATTCAAATAATAGTTTTTTTGTTTGATTCTACCTGGCAAAGTGCATGACATCACACTTCCCCACATTAAACTCCATCACTCAGGTTTTTGTCCACTCGCCCGCCCAATCAATCCAAATTCCCTTGGTGATTCCTTATGTCCTTATCACAATATGCTCTGACTCTTATTTTTGTATCATCAGTAAAGTTAGTTTTTTTTATATATAGAACATTACAGTGCAGTACAGGCCCTTCGGCCCTCGATATTCTGCCCTCTTCTCCAATGCAGTAGTATAGAAATAAATTATTAAGGTACATTGCAGATTTAAGTGTAAATAATTGAGTCCTAGGACTGAATTGTGTGGTACTTCATTAGTAATGCCTTTCCAACTTGAAAAAGACCTAATAAACCTGACTCACTGTCTTCTATGTGTTAAAGCATGGAAACAGGCCACTGAACCCATTAGTTTGAACTGGTGTTTATAGTCTACATTTCCTAATTCATGCACCTTATTTCAATCTTTCATATATCAAATATACTCATTTAGTTCAATTTCCTTTTGAAAGTATCTTGGTTAAGTACATCAACTACTTGCAGTAGTAGTAATTTCCACAATATAACTACATTTCACGTTAAAAAAATCTCTTTATTTCCCCTTGGATTTATGAGTATCTACCTTGTATTTAAGAACTCTTAATTTTGGCTTTTTCCATATTTGGAAATATTCCCATCACAGCTACTGATCCAATCGGTTCATAATTAAAGAAAAGGAATACAACAATAATTGGTGTCTCTAAATAGAACAAAGGCTCTAATAGTGTTCAAGACTACTAAATGTTCGAGCTAAACCCCAGAACTGAACAAAAGTCTGTCCTTCTTATAAATTGAGTGACTCTGATTCACAGAAGTTTACTGCCAAATAACATTGATGCAACTGCAATCATGGGAGATAGAACACCAGTGGGCAGAATGGAGGTCTGTGTTCAAGTGACACTGGAGAACTTGGAAAGGAGTTGGGTACTAGGAGGAAGAGGTAGATTTCTAGTGGGTGGCTACAGAACCTCAGGTATTGCCCTGCAACGGGAATGTGATCCATGGAATTCAACTGTGGGCACTTAGGATGGAGCACTGGCATCAGTCCTTCTGATTTTTAATCAGCTCATCTTAGCTTTTAATTGTATAGCACTCATGCTTACCTATCTTTAAGTGGAAGGCATTAATTAAAATTTATTTCATGCACATTTAAAAAGACACAATGAAATTAGGACATGGTAGGATTACTTTCTGTAATGAAATGTAAGACTGAGCTGCAGCAGCATACTCAAACAACAGGCTTTCTGAAAAAAAGATTATGTTTTGTTGTTTTCTTCCACTTAAGACATCAGATTTGTCACTTTATTGTCCTAAGTTTGGTTTCACAATATCCCCAGGTCTGCAGTCACAATTTAAATTGCTTCTGTGCCCCTTTGTTTACCTTACTGTAGCCATGCAGATACATGGAAACACCACCCCCTGCACATTCCCTCCCAACTACTCAGCATCCTTGGAAACATATCACCATTCCTTCACTGTTACTGAGTCAAAATCTTGGAATTCCTTCCCTAAGGCACCGTGGATCAACCTACAGCACATGGACAGCAATGGCTCAAGAAGGCAGCTCACCACCAACTTCTCAAGAGCACCGAAAGACGGACAATAAAAATGCTGGCTTGCCAGTGATGTCTGCAGCCCACAAGTGGCTAAAAATAATGCCTTGTAATGGCCACCAAATATGGTGGTGACATTTGGTTTGATTTGTAAGTTATTTTCCTTTACTTCTAGCTTTTCAAACCTGTAACTGCACTTCTTACAAAGTCTATGGAGCTTTCCTTTGGATATCAGGAGTATCACTCACGGAGCCTCCAAAGTCTGTTTACTCCCACTGAACTCCTACAGACTGTTGGCTCTAGATGCAACTCTAACTGCCATGGAGAGACATGTTTGTGAATTGAGTCTGCAGTTCATCATGGGGTAGGTTGGCTTTCACCATACTCTATAAGATTAAAGATCTACAAGCCTGACACCTCAAGTGTGGTGAAATATACACATTTATTTGTCTAGCTGAAGAGTCTTTTGTATTGGACAAGAAGTAGTTAATTGCATCTTAGCAACTAGTTACAGATAATATTGCCTCAGTTACAATGTCTATCATATCAGTTAGGAGGACTGAGAGTTTAAGTCTCACTCCTTTGAGATCCTAAGTTGTTAGGTCCACAAGTCCAAATGACTTTTTCATGGTGGGTGGCGTTTAACACACTGCTCAGTATTAAGCCTCCTAGATCCATATACTTTTAAACTAGAAAATCTAACTTAGAAGGCTGGTGAGCAGATTTTATATATTATTTTGATTGAAAACATATTTGTGTGTTGTGTAGAGTAAAGCAAATTGTAGCTTTACTCTGTGTGTAATTATTCAGCATGAGCAGAAGGTTACATAACACAAAATATAATGGGACTAGAGCCTGACTCTGTCGGACACCTAGTGAGATGTTACTGCTCTTACTATCTTCTGTATTTGGTTATGTTCAATAAAGTCACAGTAAAGACACATTCACTGAGAACAGTGTAGTCTCAACAATATCATGAATATTGTTTACAGTACCATAATCCTTCTAAGTATAAAGTTGGGATAACTTTGTTGCAAAGGTGCATTTTTGATTTCTTGACCTTTTCTTTTTAATGAGGTGCTACTCAGAGCCACAGCCTTTTATCCCTAGAAATGCAGATCTTTGTCAAACCTGGCAAAATCATATCCACTTCACTAATGACAACTGTAGAAGGTGAATGTTTTCAGTTATAATCAGCCACATCAGTTTATAATGGTTTTGGATCAACACAAAACAACTTCAGTTTGCCACAAATTATTTTGAAGTTGATGCTGAATTCTCTACAGCTAAGCTGCAGGATCTCATTATTTCAAAAAAGTATGTTCTAGCATGGATTGTACTTATTCTGGTGTGTTATTTAGCTGTAGACTGAACACGTAATTGCATGCAATCTTATGCTTTATATAGATGAAGAGATTTATCTTCAAAAAAGACATAATCTTTTTGTGCCTTTTTGCTCCACTTATATCCGAGTAGTGTAGAAAGTAACACTTAATAATCATGCAGTTTCAATTATTCTTTGGATTGTGTTTGATACAAAACTATAACAACAGTTGTTGAATGTTATCAAATACACATTCAAATGTTCAATTGGTCCATCATTAATGACCAAAAATAAGAACAAATTTTCATAAATAATTGCCTATAAACCAGATTAGTTTTCCTCTCAGTAGTGGATTCTTGGATTTATTGATTTAGAATATTTTGCCTGCAAAAGAAAATGGCATGACTCTAATATAATTCTTCAGTTTGTTTCAGTCTCTTTACAAAAAAAGCTATCACTATTCCTTTATTCCAGACATCTTTTTCACAACAATATGGAAATGTGATTCCTCCTACATATCTTATTTGCATTTGAGAACATTATCTACTAATGGCATCAACATTTGGCATCCTTCCATCTCAAACACCGCAGAATGAGAGAAAAAGAAATTCCTCCAAGGGTGAAAGAAGCTGTATTGAAGCAAAAGAGCATTCTCTTTACAATCATCAGTTTGCATTTTCAGTTAGCACTGTTGCCTCACAGCGCCAGGGACCCGGGTTCGATTCCAGCCTCGGGCAGTTGTCTGTGTGGAGTTTGCACATTCTCCCTGCATCTCCAGTGGGTTTATGCAGGTGCTCCAGTTTCTTCCCCCAATCCAAAGATGTGCAGGTTTGATGGATTGTCGATGCTAAATTGTCCATAGTGTCCTGGCTTGATAGATCAGCCATAGGAAATACAGGATTATAGATATGGGGTAGGTACTCTGAAAATGCTCTTCAGCGAATCGGTGTGGACTCAATGAGTTGAATAGCTTGCTTCCACACTGAGGGAATTCTATGATTTTGAAATATTGGAAACTCAAGAAGCAATTAGGGTAATTAAATAAAGAAATTAGGAAATGAAAGAGGGGGCATAAGAAAATGCTAACAGGCAAGATTAAGGGGAATCCCAATATATTTCACATATATATAAAAGGAAGAGAGTTTCCTGATGAAGGGCTTATGACCAAAACATCGATTCTCCTGCTCCTCGGATGCTGCTTGACCTGCTTTGCTTTTCCAGCACCAAACCCTTGACTTTATGAGAGGGAGGTTATGCCTAACAAATCTAGTCAAATTTATTGAGGATGTGACCAAATGTTTGGATGAGTTTAGGGCTGTTGATGTAGTTTACATGGATTTTTCACTTTTGAACACAACATGAAAGTTCACAAATGACACCGAATGCGTGAACCTTCATGCTTTACTGGAGCCAAACTGGAAAAGAGGAAAGAGCTAGTGAGGCAAGAAGAGATCTATGAATGAGGTCAGTGAAACTTCTGGACAGATATGCATAACTCCCTGGCAGTAAGATTGGCTCTATTTTGGACTGTGTCTTTAATCTAAGTGGTCTCACTGGGAGCTCAAGCTGAGTTTCAGAGTATGTCGTCTTCCTGGGGTAGAAGGGCTCAGCTGAAGCATACCTGGATCAAATGATACCTGATGTCAAAGGCATCTTGATACAACACTAGAATCTAGGATGAATTGGTCTTATGCTGAAATTGAATTACTTTTGGAGGACCAGTTTCTTAGGGCCTGAGTGACATTGGTGTTAGCTGGAATGGCGATCATCCTGCCGCTGGTGCTCTTCATTTTTACTGCTCTGTGTAACCTCCAATCCAACGTCATCAGGACCTGCCCTCATTTAGAATGTTCAGTAGATTGTTCCGTTGGTCGTTGGCTCCTCAGCACGGAAGCTATTTTTTTCTGCATGAATGATAAAAATAGCTTCAGCATTGTTTCCTCAAAGCTCTGAACTTCATTTTCATTGATTGCACCATAAGTGTAGTATCATTGGAATGGCTTGAAACCCTCAGCCAAGGTAAAGATCGAATATAGCTGCAGCATTCCTCATACAAAGTGGAGTTTTATTTAACTTCCTTCCAATAGTGTTTATCGGTTATGATTCACTTATTTTGAAATAATCTTGTTGAAAATACCCAGACATTTATAAATTTCAACAAAGGCTCCTGTCAGAAGCATGAGCATATCTTTCTCTTTCAGTTTTTGCTTGGTGTACTCCTCATTTTAAACATTTCCTATTCAGATGACATCTATCCAGCATTTGTGGGATCCTCTATCACTTTCTGCAAATGCTTTATCAATTTAAGAAACTGTCTCAGCTCTTCTTTGGAGTTCCTGGCATATTTATTTGACAGTGTATAGAATCATATTTCAGAGGTTAATGTCTGGAAGAGCTTATCATTCAAACAACCAATTGAAGTAAACAAGAAGCAAGATTTCTGCTTTGGTGTTTCAGATAGAATGACATCGTGGGATTAAACTATTTGGTCCATTTTGGTACTTACTGTTGAAGAGATTTGCCCAATAGTTTAGAGATCAGAAAACACTGCTCAGAATGGCACCCTGAAGACCACACTGATAAAAATCGCCCAGGAAACAGGACTGACCTGGCCAGATGCCTTGCCACTTGCCCTCTATACTATATGTGCACAGGCAAACCACACGACTGAGCTCACCCCTTTTGAAGTACTGTGCCCACTGCGACCAGACCCCTAAAACTCACCACAGACACAGCCCTTCTTTTGACACAAGAGGCCCTACTGGAGTATGTCTAGGCCCTTAGCTGGAATATTAGTGTTACACATGACTAAGTCAGGGCCACATTGCCCACACCCCAATCAGTGCCCATTCATCCATTCTGACCTGAGTCTATGTCATGATAAAATCACTAGAAAAAGATTCTTTCTCCCCTATGTGGAAAGGCCTGTATCTGATCCTGATGATGACCCTAACTGCTGTGAAACTGGAAGGACGGCCTGAATGGACACATGCCACCTGCTGCAAGAGGGCACCACAACCTATGAACAGGGAGTACACAGAGGAAGACACCACTCCGACCACCGAGGTTGGATCCAACTGCTCGCGGCAGCCATCGCCATCAGCACCCGCAGCCTGACCAGTCTGACCATCACACTGAGGTTTGCTGGTAAACAGGGACAAAGGGCAGCACATTTCATAAACCCCCATGACTTACCGATGAACACCTTCCTCAAAATGGCCCATGGGTATGCCCAGAGATTTAATCAGACCCGCTGCTGGGTCTTAAGTAGGTCCCTGTCCACTCTCACAGGGGCATTTTCTGAGCCTCAATCCCCTTAAATATCTCTAACATGGCGGAATGGTGGCTAGACCCAGACAGAAGTTAACACACTGGCCATGCCCAACTACGGGGACAATGGCCCAGCCCGCTGGAGGTTGGCAGGGTACCGCCTGGACAAATTTAAAAGATGGTTTTACCCGACCTACAACCTATCCCATGAGCCCCCAGCCCTGACCATTGCTGACACTGACACATATGAGCCACCTGCGGGATCCTTCTGTTTAAAAAGCACACAGCCATCTGGATGGGAGGCTGGCTGGAGGCAGTGCACTGACACCCTGCTCCTAACTCCCGCAGCACGCCAATCCGCAGCAGAAGGAAGCGTTTTACACCTACAGGTCCTCAACAGGACCACCCAGAACACCACCTTCCTCACCATCTGAACAGGGACCCAGACCTACCATCTCCGGACCTACAACGGCACCTATTTTATCTGTGGCCGCAAAACATACCCCTGATTGCTGTTATCCTGGACTGGGAGCTGTTATGTTGGGTACGTCGTACCATTCATGTATCACTCCCAGTCCCCTCCCTTCCTAAAGCCCATGACCAGCAGCAGACGAGCCCTTCTGCCGCTGAAGCAGCTCTCTACCTGATATTACTCCACTCTGCCACCCTACGGTTACAGGTAGAAGCCCGCAAACTTGCCACCACATTAGAAGAGCACAGCAGATGCACTCGCCCAGCAGAATGCAGAGGCTGTTGCCATCCGTACTGCGGCTCTGCAGAACAGGATGGCCCTGGACTACCTGCTCGCTGTGAAAGGGGGCACATGTGCCCTCATTGGTGCTGACTGCTGCACTTACATTCCTGACCCCAGTGAAAACATCACAGACCTGGTCCAATATATCCAGCAGGCAGCTTCTGTCCTGCATGATCAGAACTCCCGTTAGGACCTATGGGATGGGCAGCCTCCTGAATGGAGTCATGGGGTACAGTCCTACTGCAGGGCCTGATACCCTCATTGCTACCTTTGCTGGCCTTATAGCGGTATCCATGGCCATCTGACTGTGCTGCTCATGCCTATGTGCAATCCTATTACCCTCTACCCCCCTCATCACTCAGCTAGCACAGATCCACTGGGAGAACATCCCTGACCCTGGGATACCCTCTGCTGGGCCAGACTCGGACACTGAGAGCTATCTGTTCGATATGGAACTGCCCCACCCAACAATCCCCCTGGCTCTGGCTACATTTCCCTCTTCTTGTCCCTTTCCAAAGCAAAACAAAACAAGGGAATTGTGGGAAAAGATTTGCTAACCCACAATAGGCCTACAAAAGCAAAATTGGCCAAACTGTACCAAAAACACCCAGAATTCCCAAGCAGCTCACAAGCCAAATCAGACAGTCCATGTAGACAAAGCAATACACTTCAAGCTCACTAACAATGACAGAGCACCACAAATATCTCAAAGCCCCAAGGGCAGTTTCATAACCCAGCAATACCAAAGCGACGCAAAGAGCAGGTCAGACAGAGCGGCTCCGGCAAGGACATAGTCCAGGAATAGGACAATGAAAGCACCTCACCAATTCAGAGGAGATATTACCACCTACCTGTGAAGAGTTAAAAATCACACAACACCAGGTTATCGTCCAACAGGTTTAATTGGAAGCACACTAGCTTTCGGAGCTACCAATTAAACCTGTTGGACTATAACCTGGTGTTGTGTGATTTTTAACTTTGTACACCCCAGTCCAACACTGGCACCTCCGAATCATGACTACCTGTGAAGAGGAATGGAACCATTGATACTGTCAGGATGTTCCTGAAGAAGGGCTTATGCCCGAAACGTCGATTCTCCTGTTCCCTGGATGCTGCCTGACCTGCTGCGCTTTTCCAGCAACACATTTTCAGCACTGTCAGGATGTTGCATTGTGTGAAGGGACAGGACATTCCTCTGATAACTGTTTTCCAATTCGCATCCTTGTAACTAGATTACTCCATTTCCAGATACATTGTAGCTTCCTATTTCTTAATTAGTGTCATTGTGCAGCATTACGATAAAACTGGTCTCATCCTCAGCCCTGGGAAGAGAAATTCAGATTTACCTGCACAGACTTTCTGTTCTGTGTCAGCTGGTCTGTTTTCCAGCGATATTGCTTGCAATACACTGTTTGTCAATTTCACTTCGAGCTGTGTTTTGTGAGCTCTAACCTATTGGGCAAATTTCTCCGACACTTACCCTCCATAATCCTGAGTGGTCACAAATCTCACTTTTGCCCCTTTCTTTCAACAATCTAACAAATCTATTTTTAAAGGTGGTGTAGACTGTCCATCAATAATCAAAAATCATTTGTGCATTCTACAGCCTCATATTTTGGATTTTAACCTGCATTTCCTTTTGTTCTATCACTTTAGGCCTATTGTTTTTGCTTATGTTTTCATGTTTATACTGCAGTTCAACTAGGGGCAAAGGCATGACCTTGGTATGCCAATTAAATTAGCAGCAACATTTTAGATCTTCTCAGTAATTTGAAACTTCTAATGGGCAGGAATATGCTGCCTGGATCCTATGTGGATGTCTCTGAACTTGCCCAGAAATTTACTCTGGGATATTCATGCCCCTTAATCAGAGGCATAATACTGGGTTGAAAGCATTGGAGAACAGAAATTCCTTTGGGAAGATCACAAAATGTTTTTAAAAATAAAGTTGCTGAACGACTCAAATTCCAGTCACCCATTGATACTCTCCAACTATCACTCCCCTCACCTTCATTCTTTACACAACCCTTCTATCCATTCCACCACAGTGTACCCATATGTCCATCCTCCCAAACCAACTAGCACACTCACCATCCCCCTTGACAAAGGCCCTTGTACTTGCCTGTGACAGAAGAAATTCATTCTGTAATAGACATCGCACTGCACTCTGAGCTCTAATGCATTTGGGAGCAGTGGTATACATTTATAACCCATTGACTAAACAAATTAATTAAAAGTACATCAATGTACTCAGAGACCTGATGTACTTCTCCACTTCTTTCATCAAAAGTTTTTAAAAATTTAATTCAAACCCTTTCCACATTTACTGACATTAAAATATAGGTTGTGCAAACTCAGGAAAGCACCTACAATTCTTTAAAATATTAAAAGCTTCTTAAAAAAATGACAGAAACATTAAGAAACCCTGCTGGACTGCGAGAGACATTCCTGTTTCTGATAGCATCAAAGAGAGAGAAGGTCATAGCATACCTCCTCTTTGCGAGTATCCCTTGCAGCTTTTAAATGTTGAATCCTATGGTTGAGATGGGATTAGAACATCTAGCTCTGAAGTTTCAGTCATGATCTGTGCCTTGACAATGACGCTAACTGAAAGATCTGGGTCACTGTGATATGTTTGGCACCCATGTGGCTTAGTGTAGATAAGCCACCAATGAAGGAAAATGAGGTTGCCAACATGCAATCAAATTAAGTAGGCACCTTCTGATTCATAATGTTGAAGAGCTGACATAATGGGTTTTCAACTTGAAATGTGAATTTTAATCATTTGGAATGTGAAATTTAATCATTGAAGGAGAATTGAAAGATCTACTGACATGAGTAGCTTGTCTTACCATAACCTGGGTTTAGATTTGAATTGTTTTGGGATTCCAAACAAGCTTTCAGCTACAGCCCATTCACCAAGAAGGAAGTTGATGAGAAACAATTTACAGAAGTGATGCAGTGTGACAGACAAACAAGAGAGTATCTACACCAGGTAAGCAATGATAAATTTATTTTCCAGGAAATGGATCATGGACCTTCAACAGTATTTGTAATCTTCATGAGGACTGAACATCTTTGTGTCGTAAGTGCACCCAGAAACAAATCCAAACCCCAGATGCATTGTTGACAGTAGCTAGGATCTTCACAGGTAAGTTAAAGACCTATTTGCAAACCATTTACAGCTATTGAATGTTATCATTTTTACTTATTACTAGTGTGGAGCTGGAAGGATGAAATAATAATATTGAGACAAGTATTTTTTTTTAAATAGAGTGATCTCTATGGATTGCCATTGATATTGTTGAACAGGTTTGTGCTCGACATTTAAGTTGGCTGTTTTAAAATATTTTTAGTTTTTCACTGAAGCTTGGCCCACTTGTGTTTCTCAATTTCATTTACAATTTGTTGCAGTGTCACACATATGAAATGAGCAACCGAGACGATTTGTGCATCAAGATGGAACAGGACTCAATCATTCAGTCTTCCCTGGCTGTCTTAACTCCAGATATTTCATTTGCTTTTATTCACTCATAGGACATGGGCATCACTGGCTGGGCCAGCATTTATTTCCCCCACTCCCACCCATTCCTAGTTGCTGTTGAGAAGGTACTAGTGAGCTACCTTCTGGAACCACTACAGTTTATATGTGGAAATAGACCCACAATGCTGTTAAGAAGGGATTTGGAGGATTTTGTCCATGAAGGAATGGCAATATATTTCCAAGTCAGGATGTTGAGTGGCTTGGAGGGGAACCTTTTTGACATGATGACCAGGACAGCACTGTGACTCTGTGGTTAGCACTGCTGCCTCACAGCGCCAAGGACCCACGTTTGATTCTACCCTCATTTGACTATCTGTGTGGAGTTTGCACATAGTGCTTGCAAATGTTTCCTCTGGATACTCCGCTTTCTGTCCACAGTCCAAAGATGTGAAGGTGAGGTGCACTGGCCATGTTAAATTGGACATACGTTCCAGGGATGTGCAGGCTAGATGGATTAGCCATGGAAGATTCAGAGTAATAAGAATAGGGTGTGTTGGGGGGGTGGTGGATCTGGATGGCAGCTATCAGAGGGTCAGTGTGGACTGGCAGGGCCGAATAGACTGCTTCCACACTGTAGGGATTTTGTCATTCTATGACCTCAGCATTACCTAATGTAGTGAACATTTCATGCAAGATCTTGACAACTGTCTCTATGGCAGTGGTGCATATCTTTGTCATTTCCATCTACTAAGAAACATAGCCAACAGAAATAAGGTAAGACTATCTGCCAAGCATAAATTGGTATGATCTCACTCATTCCCATGGTCTGTAGTAGAATGTAATGGAGATCAGTGGCTCTCTTTGTTCGCATCTGTCAATAACACATGGTTCACAGTTGGCTATGAAGTTCTCCATCTCTTTTGAGATCCCTGGCCACCATGTTGATTAGTTGGCTCTAATTCTATACTTTGTAATCCTCATGTACTTTTGTATTTTTTTTTCCTGGTAACCCACTACAGAGAAGCTGGAATTCTAAAGTGTACAGACAGCAAGAATGGTTGCCAGTTTTTAGTTCATACACTTGTAAAAGCTACATCTTTCTATTTCCTTTAGTTTTGAACTGTGGACTGAAAAAGAAGGAAGTTACTGCTTTAAACCAAGGAGACTGAGAAAAGAGATGGATATAGTATTACAAATTATACTTGGAGGACATTGCGAATTGTATATAATGTTGCATTTTCCTGGAACAAGGACAGTAGAAGCAAACACCAAGAAACAAATTGATTTTGAAATGAGGTTAATTGCTTGTCAACAAGTTCTGATTCACCCTAACCTGATGATCATAGCTGCAAAGAGAAAGCATCAACACTTTCTTTCTCTCTCTCTCCTGTGTGCAGATTCTAAAAGTCTCCAGTAATAGCTACTGTCTTCCAATCACTTTTCTCTGCAAACCTACTGTTAAATGACAAAAAAAATGCTTGCAAAGACAATGAAAAGACAATTTCTCAATCAGTGAATGACACAGATTAAAGGGAAAAGGTTGATCTCTGGCAGATATTGTATGTATTGCTGTAGGTGTGAGAAGGTAATATGTTATTGAAGCTAGGCTCACTATGATTAGATAAGGTTAAGCAACAAATCAAGATATTCCAAAATTGTTTGCTTTTGTAATGTAGTCTCTGTGATTATGTGCACAGCAAGGTCCTAATTTAGCATATCAATGACTCAGAATCACCTGCAAACTTGCAGCAAAATTGTGGACTAAGTACAATGGGATGCTAATTTTCAATGTAAAAACTCAAAGAAATTTGAGTCTAAGTTATTTACTTGTATCTTTACTTTCGAATTGAACTTTTATAAGCTTTTACGTTGAAATTAAGAACACCTCCTCGAATTTCCACTCTACAAAAAGTTGATTTTAAAGTCCAGGTCTCGAGGTTTGAAAATGTGACATGTAGATGGATAATGTACATGCCCCATTCAATTTAGCAGCCTGTGTGGCTCAGGTTCCTGGGAGTAATTATCACCAACAATCTGTCCTGATCCATCCACATTTGACGCTACAGTCAAGAAAGTACGTCAATGCCTCTACTTCCTCAGAAGGATAAGGAAATTTGGCATGTCGACAATGACTCTTACAAATTTTTACAGATGCACCACAGAAAACACCCTATCCGGATACATCACAGCTTGATATGGCAACTGCTCTGCCCAAGACTGTAAGAAATTACAGAGTTGTGAATGCCTTCCTTCCATTAACTCCATTGACACTTCCTGTTGCCCTGGGAAGGCAGCCAACATAATCAAAGACCTGTCCCACCCCGGTTATACTCTCTTCCATCCTCTTCCATTAGGCAGAAGACACAAAACATTGAAAACATGTACCAACACATTTAAAAACAGTTTATCCTCAGCTGTTATCAGAGTTATGAAAGAATCTGTCATATTATTAGATTTGATCTTTCTCTGTTTCTTCCCTGTAGCTGTAACACTGTATTCGGTTCTGTTACCCTAATGTAATTCTGTATGGTATAATTTGTCTGGAAAGCATGCAAAACAATACTTTTCACTGTATCTCAGTACATGCGACAAAAACCAATCCGATCCAATCCATCTCACCCTTTGATAGAAGGCACGGTAGCTCAGTGGTTAGCAGTGCTACCTTACATTGCCAGGGACCCGGGTTCAATTCTAGCCTCAGGTGACTGTCTGTGTGGAATTTGCACATCTTCGCTGTCTCTGTATGGGTTTCCTCTGGGTGTTCTGATTTCCTCCCACAGTCCAAGGATGCACAGGTTAGGAGAATTGGCCAAGGAAAATTTACCATAGTGTTCAGGGGTGTGTAGGTTAGGTCCATTAGTCAGGGAGAATATAGGGTAGGAGAATGGGTGAGTTACTCTTCAGAGGGTCAGTGTGGACTTGTTGGGCCCAATGGCCTGTTTCCACAATATAGGGATTCTATGAACAATCAGTACAGCAGACACTTTGTACAACTGGCCAGTTCACTGGACCCACAAATGTATCTTGCTTCTTCTTCATCAGATAAAGTAATACAAATGTGTAGCTGTCTTTGACTCTGATTTTCAATCATTGGAATGTGTATTTATAATTTTAAAAAAATAGTGGTTTCTAGCCAGTAGTTTCAGAATCTATTTTTGCATATACAACATGGTTTCATAATGAAGATTATGAACAGATGCTGAAGGATTCCTTGATCATCCTATTCAAAGGGACTAATGAATGTTTTAGGCTGATGCCAAGGACAATCCCTTGGCATCCCAAGCTTACTCAATTGGTGTGTCATATATTTAAGGATATAAATTTGGTCTTCTAAGTTTGACTACTGCACTCTAAGTTCCAGGTGTTTATTCATACAGTGTCAACTTCACTTTTAGGAATGTAACTGCAAGAATGTAGTGGCATCAGTAAATTGGAAGATTCAAACTGCACCAAGAAGTAGTAAAACAAAGTATTTGAATAAACCTTCTCCTTAACTTCAGCCTCAGAAGACCATCCTGACTGTGTAGAATATATATATTTTTAAGTAGTCTTTCTGGTTACTTAAATCAGGTACATTCCATTGCTTTCAGAATAAAAATGATCAGATAACTTTACTTATTTTCATATTTTCAATGCAGCATTATTTTTTATAATAATTTGAACTTGTCTTGAAATCTCTTACGTTTGCACTTCATAAAAATAACTTTTTGCAATAATGTGTTTTGTACTTTTCACAGTATACAATATATTGTTTGAGTTATTGATCATAAATAAATAAAGATTCTTAACAGGAGAAATAAATATGAAAGTCAATGTTTGTCAGAGACATATCATGCAGTACTTTAAAAAAAAACTTTTAAGCATGTTATTTCAGCACTTAATCTTACTCCAAGGTCGAAATCCAACAAGTAAATTGACCATCTTTCATACGGAATTCATTTTGTTCACTGAACTGAGAAAAAGGTCTCCCAATACAAATCTAAATAATTAATGCATAATGCACTGTAGTGTTCCTTTGGGTTGTATCATAACACAGATGTTCTATGATATGAACAGACACTTTTTCAATTGAAGTGCACCCTGTGCCATTTAGTTTTGAACTGAAATTGTTTTATTTATCCAGAATGCTTGATAATTAAGATGAAATAATGGTCCCGCATTTGTCTCAGGACTATAATGCCAATTTCAACTTCCTCATTGCTGGATTTCTCTGTTCCAAAACCTGATCTTAAATCTTGGTAAGACCAACCAGGAAGGTTGTTTTGCTGGAGTTATTTCCTGTCTGGCATTTGATTAGGTGTCTCCTTAGTTGTTAGTGGGTAATCTGCAATTTTAGTCTCTGTTGGCTGTTGCAGTTGACCAAAGCTGTGGATGATTGACA
This sequence comes from Chiloscyllium plagiosum, assembly GCF_037043375.1. Taxonomy (NCBI): domain Eukaryota; kingdom Metazoa; phylum Chordata; class Chondrichthyes; order Orectolobiformes; family Hemiscylliidae; genus Chiloscyllium; species Chiloscyllium plagiosum. The sequence continues at coordinate 61,098,426 of NW_028270139.1, read as the reverse complement.
TTTGGAATTACCAATGAAGATGCCTTGGGAAAACAAAAATACTGTAGCTGTTGGGAAAGTGAAATCAAGGCAGAAAGTGTTGGAAATAGTCAGCAGGCCAAACTGCAATGCTGGAAGAAACTGTGACTGGAATGTTCCCTTTCTTGGTGTCATGTGTGCAATGACAGGGAAAATGTGAAAGTCTGATTTTAAAACTTTCCAACTTTGTCCTCAAACTGAAACTTGGGAATTTTAGAATCAACAGAGTGAATGGGAAGGAGTGAGAGGGGGAAGGAGTGAGAAGGGGAAAGGGAGAGGAAGACGTGAGACCAATAACAATGACCATATTTCAATGTAAGTAGAGTGGCCAAAAGCTGAATTCTACATTGTTGAGAGCTGTTACAGAAAGCAGAAAGAAACACATTAAGGTTCTGCAGAGTCTATGCTCAAAACAATTTTCTGTGCAGTCCTCAGATCAAGGTTGGATAATTCTCACTTTGCAGCCTTCCCAATCCAGAAGAGTAACTCACCCATTCCCACAGCAAGGAATCAGCTGTGGTTATATTAGGTCTGCAGTCAGGTGAATGAAGCTTGTATAAGATACTGCAAGAAAGGACATCATCTGAAACTCTGCAGTCTAAGGTACCAGTTTCTTGTGATCTGATGGCACTATTACATAGTTTCGTACAGCAATGTTCAGTATCTACCACAACACTAAAGACATAACTACAGTATTATTCCACAGTGAATTTCCTGTTTCCCAGAAAACTGGAGGCTTTATCTACGGCAAGAATTGAGGACCTTGAGATCAGGCACCCCTCTGCCTATCATGTCATGATCCTTTTAGTTATGTTTTCTTTTCCCATTAGAAAAAATGGAGATTTATTGACTTTACAAATGCCAACTACCTCTTTTGTTTGAACATATCCCCATCACACATATTGGCTCTTTGATGTGTCACTATCCAATCACTCACTCAAGCTGAGAAGTCACATGTTTTGGCCTCAAGTGTTAAGCCTCATTCGTGAGATTGATCGTGCATTCACTGACCTGACTTAGCTGCACATTGGTACAACTAATGACTGATATCTGCCAGAGACAATCCAATGCCTTAACATTCACCTTTTTCTTCACTGGACCCAAAGACTCCACTGTGATTTCCATACAGACTGTCTTGTTTGGGTGGGAGGATCTCCTGCTGCCATTTCTTGGGAAGAGCAGTTTTCATAATTCCCTGACAGCCTGGAGGAGAGTTTTCAGTAAGGCATCACTGAGCTGTCAGGCCAATTTATGTATTTGCTTTGGTATCTTGAGTTAGACTGGTAAAGTACAATAGATTTTAATAACCAAAGTTGGCACTGAGGAGATGGTCTTGGGTGGGGAGTAATGGAGGGATATGTTTGGAGGAGAGGGCTGAGGGTTATAAAGAGTTGCAAGAAAATAAAATTAAGCAAACTGCAATCAAATATCAGACTTATGACCCTGATGCAGAAGCTCCCTGCTTGTCTAGGTGTTTATTTTATAGCTCATCTAGATCAGCTGAAACACCACTGAATGGATGGTAGGATTCTCCCGCCACTCATTTCATGGGCTTACTGTAAACTCTTTCAGCTCTGATCTCCAGCATCTGCAGTCCTCACTTTCTCCTTACTGGAAACTCTTTCAATCTTCATATGCATCATCTGGGCCCTCGCTCCTGACATTCCTGATGAAGGGCTTTTGCATGAAACATCGATTTTCCTGCTTATTAGATGCTGCCTGACCTGCTGTGCTTTTCCAGCAACACACTCTTGACTCTAATCTCCAGCATCTGCAGCCCTCACTTCTGCCTATGGAAGTAAAGAGCCTAAATTTGAGATCTGCCATCAGTAATGGCAATTGACTGATTAAATTTTGCTCATGGTTTCCAAAGGTGTGGCCTCTAGGCATTTGGTCTCTAGACACTATGCCTTTAATGGCTATTTTTCCAGTAACACAATGGAAATAGATTGTTTGTGCACACCAGTGGCTCCTTCAGGAAAGTGTCTATCAACAGTAAGCATTTCAATAATGCCTGCAAATTTTCAGTCAAACGTGATTTCGTATTATTTCACAAAAGGCAACATATTTTCAATAAGGCAACCTTATTAACGGGATGGAGGCTAATGTATCCATTGTGTGAGCCATCAAGATAATCGAAAATAGATTTTTATTCTGACTGTTTGCAATAAACTCATCCGACAGAAAATGGTTTAAAGTGATTTTATCAACTGTAACAATGGTTAATCAAATTGCTTGTTCCAGTTATAATGTTTATTTTTATTTCCAAGGTTTAATAAAGTTGCACAGAGGTTTCTTAATAAAGACCCAAAACTTCAAAAGGAGGTCAGGATACCAGCAGCCTCTTCATAGGGTGTGCAAAAGATGAAGTAGACTTTTTAATAAGAGCTGAATTATTGGAGGAAACAAAGTCCCATCTGACTGTTTTAATGATTCAGGTGAACATCAAATGTAACTGTTTGTTCTTCTTTTTTCTGATCTTGATAATGCTTATGTTGACATAATAGACATCGCACTTTAAATTATTTGCATTTTCTTGTCTTCAGGCACTGTATAAAGTGTAAGTTTTTCTTCTGTGAATACCAATTTCTATTGGCTATGTTTATTATTCTATTTTCGAAATAATTACCAAAACCCTTTGACGACTGGCAATTGCTGTCAGATTAGCACTCCACTTTTATTTTACCTTCTGTCAGAGTGCCATTATTCTGGCCTAGGTTTCTAGAGCTGGCATTTTCAGAAACATGAAGCATATCTGTTTTCAGTGTTAAATCTCATTGTTGAGATCTCATGGGGAATCCATGCCACAACACCTTCTTATGGTATCTGACTATTCTGGTAAGGAAACGGCTGGACTCTTTAACAAGGTTCAGAAAGAAGGTACATATGCAATTGAGTGGATGAAGGGTAAAAGTGACAGATGAGTGAATGGTAGAGTGGATAAGGGGGACAGCTGATGGGTGGGTAGAGAGAGAGTAGAGAGTAGCTGAGGTCAATGGCTTTAGAGGGCTGGCGATGGGAGATTATGGTGACAAGTGAATAAGGGGTTAGGGTGGAAAATGGCATAGTGGGACTGGTAATCCAAAACCTCAGGCTAATGTTGTGAATATGTGCAGATGGTGAACTTTAAAGTCAATTAAAATCCAGAATAAAAGCCTGATGATGATAATGTCGATTGTCAAAAAACCCATCTCTTTACTAGTGTCCTTCAGGAAAGGAAGATGGCCATTCTTATCTGGCTGACATGTGACCCCAGATCCACAACACTGTGGTGAACTCTCAAGTGCTCTCTGAAATGGCTCCAAGAAGGCAGATCAAGAGGAACGTTGGGATGGACAATAAATGCTGAGACTCTGACAATGGTGGGTTCGCATCAGTGGCGAAAGATGGTGCCTGAGGAATGGCAACGTTGACATTAGTTAGGTCCGGTATGGATGGCAATAAGGCAGTGGCCATTCTAAGCTGGCTCAGAACTCAAACGCAGGTGGACTTTTCTTTCAGTTATGTATTTTCATTTTCTCTTATTCTATAATTATCAAAATGGTGCTGATCATGGCATGATTGAAAGTTTTTCAGCTGTATTTTACTATATTTCTCACTGAAAAATACACATGACAGTAAAAAAAAATAAAATAAAACAATAGGGTGATAAGGTGACCAGGTGTCATTCGAGGTAGTTAGCTTTGTTCAAGGAGGACAACTGGGAGATAGTCTTCAGGTTTGTTGGAGGGCGGTTGGGTGGGAGATGGGCAGCTGGATCAGGTTAAGAATGTATTCCAGTGGCAGAAATGTAGTGGGGTCAGTGGGCAATTGGGGGAATGGGGTACAATGGGTGGTGAGGAGTATACAGATTGGTTCAACAGAGAGGTCATAGATCAAGTGGGGAGTCAAGGAGGTGAGTTTGGTCTCAGCCAGGTCTCTCGGCAGTATGTTGGCCAGTTTCTTGGTGGCTTTTGGCAGTGTCTCGGCTCAGCGTGTGATTGGATCCTGCCCGGGCATGTTCCTGAGGCCCTGGGGATATCAGAGAGGCACCAGTTTCAGTAGCAGTGATAGTATCTGTGATGGCAATGTTGAGGTCAGCCAGCTGAAGTCTCCCAGAGAGCGAGCCAAGAACTCATCAAAAACTGTAAAACTTTTAACTTATTCCTATATTAAACTGCAAAAGGTTTTAATAATAACTATTACCTCATTTCTTTATTTTTCTATTACTCTCTGAATTAATACTTAACTTTTTAACTTATGTTTCTCTTACCTACTTTGTACCTAAATATCTTTATGCGCAAGATGGCACCATGTCTGGCAACATTATATCCTTTTCACTGTACTCCTGTACTCGAGTACGTGACAATAAAAAAAATACATTTAGAGTTATTCAGAAGTTATCATTTGTTTTATCTATCCAACTAAGTAACCTCCAGGTATGTAAGTGGTTCCCTACAAAATTTACAATGCTCTGTCAGTGTAGGAGGTTTGTCAGAGTGTTCCTGATGGAAAGTACTTAACTATTGGAAGACCAGTGATACAAAAGGAATGATGAGGTATTTCCAACTTACCACCCTGACTTGGAAATTTTCACCATTCCTTCAGTGTTGTTGGATCAAAATCCTGGAAATCCCTCCGAATTGCATTGTGGGTGAACGTATACCAAAGGGAATGTGGCGGTTCAAGAAGACAGCTCACTGCCGCCTTCTCCAGGGCATCTAGAGATGGGTAATTATTGATGGCCCAGCTAGTGATGCTCACAACCTGTGAAGGAATAAAAAGTTTAAGTGTCATTGGTAATTCTTGCATCATTATTGGCTTATGACATCTGGCAATACTGCTTTATATTGCTGTATCTCCATCGGAAATTAGACACAACAGCATACCACGGGAAGCAGTCAGCAAATGTTGCTACCTTGTATCCATGGTAACAGTCAATCTGTCCATTGATAAAGGGCTCAGCCCAAGCATTTGGAAAGACAACTTTGGGTAAAGCAAGCAAAAATGCTGATTGACTTCCAGTTTCAGGTCTGTGTTGCACCGTGGCATCACATAGAGAAACAAAGTCACCAATAAACAATCCTTTCCATTGTAAATAAGTCAAGCTGGCTAATGTTATTCAACCAAGGTAAGCATTGCTGGCATGGCCATGGACACAGATGCAAGATTGATATATCCCCACAGATGTCCTATATGCCATGATAGAGTACATCATTAGACCAGCAGGGAGTCCAAATTTCCAAATTAAAGGTGCTGTTGAAATAGAAAATGAAAGTCCTCAATGTCGGTCACTATCAATGATTATTTTTAGTGATGTTTCGTTATTAATATTGTACCAACGTCAATGAGTTCCTTACCCTTATTGGATATTTGATTTCATGATTTACAGATTTCCTTTGTCTGTTTGCACACAGAGGTCCAAACAAAAATCAAAGAACTGTGAACGCTGAAAGTCAGAAACAAAAAGAAAAATTGCTGGAAAAACTCAGTAGATCAAGTAGCATCTGTGGCGAGAAAACAGAGTTAACGTTTTGGGTCCAGTGACCCTTCTTCAGATCTTACTCTTGCTAGGAAAATGTTGTATACATTCTGAATGTAGGTTGGGAGGGGTAAACAATAAGTGGAGATGGAGCCCAGAGAGAGACAGAGAGAGAGAGAGAGAGAGAAAGCGAGAGGGAGAGAAAAAACAGGCCGTCAAAGGAATGGGTAAAGTTCAGTCTGTGGGAATAAATAGTTGCTCATGGGGACCATTAACAACTGATAATGGGTTGTACGTGTTGACAGCCAATGAAATGACAAGGTCTGGTGTGTGGGGGTGGGAGTAAAGACATGGGAGAAGGTGATCAAACCCTAAGCTTGTGGAACTGTTTGCTCACAAAGACCTGGGTGTGCCCTTCGTTCAATTACGATCTCTGCCTGATTGAATGACCTAGATTTGACAAATGGAGGGGCATGCTACTAACTAACACCTTGGCCTCATTTCACACATTCTCCTCTGACCATTTTTTGTAGCCTCTTCCTGTCATCATTTACCAGTGTAAAGGTCCTTCCTCCCCTAAAAACCTTGGATGGATATAATACCTACAAAAATCAATCAGTGATGCTGCAGAGAACAGGTGAACTGTTGATCAGCAGCTCGTAGTTGGCCAGGACTTACACACCCTCCACCCTCATCCATTGCACCCCAGGTTGTTAATCCCAGGGGATAGTCCATCACTGACCAGTCAAACAATTGAGTGGCACAAGATTGACAGACAGTATTCAGAAAGAGGTGTTGTAGAGGTTTTGATGAATCTCCAGCTGGAGGTTGACATCCACCATCACTTTCACAAGATTCCACACAATTCACACTTCATCTTATAATGGTACAGAGGATACATAGATGAGAAGCATCAGCTGGTAAAGAATGATCCAATTTGAAATAATCTGATATAAACTTATACTCAAGAATCTATATATGGATTTCAGTAAGGCAGTCGACAAGGTTCCCCATGGGAGACTGATTAGCAAGGTTAGATCTCATGGAATACAGGGAGAACTAGACATTTGGATACAGAACTGGCTCAAAGGTAGAAGACAGAGGGTGGTGGTGGAGGGTTGTTTTTCAGACTGGAGGCCTGTGACCAGTGGAGTGCCACAAGGATCGGTGCTGGGCCCTCTACTTTTTGTCATTTACATAAATGATTTGGATGCAAGCATAACAGGTACAGTTAGTAAGTTTGCAGATGACACCAAAATTGGAGGGTTACCTCAGATTACAACAGGATCTGGACCAGATGGGCCAATGGGCTGTTCCCTCCTCTCTCTACAGGAATTTCAGGGAGTCTCTCTCCCACTACAACTCCCAGGTCATTTCCTCTGCCCTGCCTACCTGCCTATCTTCCTTTCCACCTATCCTCTCCACCCTCCTCTCTGACCTATCAACTTCATCCCACCCCCATTCACCCATTGTACTCTTTGCTACCTTCTCCCACCCTCCTCCCTAACCTATCACCTTCATCCCCACCCCCACTCATCTATTGTACTCTATGCTACTTTCTCCCCACCCACACTCTCCTCTCATTTATCTCTCCACCCTTCAGGCTCTCTGCCTCTATTCCTGATGAAGGGCTTTTGCCTGAAACATCAATTTTCCTGCTCCTTGGATGCTGCCTGACCTGCTGTGCATTTCCAGCACCACTCTAATCCAGAGTCTGATTTCCAGCATCTGCAGTCATTGTTTTTACCTGAGAAGTGGCAGATGGAGTTTAATTCAGATAGATGTGAGGTGCTGCATTTTGGGAAAGCAAATCTTAGCAAGACTTATACACTTAATTGTAAGGTCCTAGGTAGTGTTGCTGAACAAAGAGACCTTGGAGTGCAGGTTCATAGCTCCTTGAAAGTGGAGTCGCAGGTAGATAGGATAGTGAAGAAGGCATTTGGTATACTTTCCTTTATTGGTCAGAGAATTGAGTACAAGAGTTGGGAGGTCATATTGCAGCTATACAGGACATTGGTTAGGCCACTGTTGGAATATTGCATGCAATTCTGGTCTCCTTCCTATCGGAAAGATGTTGTGAAACTTAAAAGGGTTCAGAAAAGATTTACAAGGATGTGGCCAGGGTTGGAGGATTTGAGCTATGGGGAGACGCTGAACAGGCTGGGGCTGTTTTCCCTGGAGCGTCGGAGGCTGAGGGGTGACCTTATAGAGGTTTACAAAATTATGAGGGACATGGATAGGATAAATAGGCAAAGTCTTTTCCTTGGGGTTGGGGAATCCAGAACTAGAGGACATAGGGTGAGAGGAGAAAAATATAAAAGAGACCTAAGGGACAACTTTTTCACGCAGAGTGTGGTACATGTATGGAATGAGCTGCCAGAGGATGTGGTGGAGCCTGGTACAATTGCAACATTTAGGAGGCACTTGGATGGGTATATGAATAGAAAGGGTTTGGAGGGATATGGGCCGGGTGCTGGCAGGTGGGACTAGATTAGGTTGGGATATCTGGTCGGCATGGACGGTTTGGACCATTTCCATGCTGTACATGTCTATGACTCTACAATCTAAGTTAAAAGTAAGAACCTGAATGGGCAAAGGAAGGGTTTTAACAAACCAACTGAGAGCAATGTTCTTGATAATCTCAGTTATGGACAAATAGAAGGTCATACATTCCATTTGCACAATGAAATTACTTTGGATTTAAAGCTCACTCAGGGTGAAATCAGCCTTTTCCATCTTCAGTCGAGCCCCAACAATTCTCTGCCAGTTTGTTTTTCTTCCAATCAACTGCAAAAAAGTTGCTTCCATTTATTTTGGTTAAAACCAAACTGTATCTCATTACTTTAATGCATAGCTGGAGAATGCTAAAGCCATACACCATCTGAGCTGTTATCAGAGGCTCTGACTTATTTACATATTTTTATATAAATTAGAAAAACAAAAGTAAGGTACGTCGGACAAAATAATTCTTCTCTGAGTGAAGGTTACTCATAAATTGGAACTGGACTCCGCCATCCTTTGATTCATATGCTCAAACTCACTGACTTTCCTTAAGAAATATATTATTCTAGTTTTGTGTCAAAAGTATAGCTGTCATTGTCTGATGCTAATGTACATCACGCAACACATTCAAAACAGTTACATCAGGTGCATTTCTTTCATTCCAGTTGAATCATTAAGGTTTGTAAAGAAATTTTGAAACTCTTCAGTTTTACTTTAACTCTGTATGTATGAATAAATTTTGAGTGAGTTAAAGCCTTATTCAGTATCTCTGAAGATTCAGTCAGCTTGAAGTACTGTGCAACAATAAAAGAAAATGAATTACTGATCAAATGTCCAAGATAGGAGCATTTGTTTGAGTTCATGTCTTCAGCAGTTAAATTCTATCTTTCTTGAACCACCACTACAGCCATTATGTTACACAACAGTCATCATCTTTTTTGCCCCAATTCACTGATTAAGATGATATGGACACTTCTTGTTTCTGTTTCGAATTTAGCTGATTTTTTTTGCTGGATGTTAAAAGATTTACGAAGGAGACTCTGACAGGGTCGCTAACAGGTGGCGTAAACGTCTAGCACCAGTCTTCAAATCCTGTTGAACATTAAAATTGGTCACTCTTCCTTCAAAATCAAAATCACAAGTTCGAGAACAAAATGGAGGAAACACCAACTTATTAAATTGTCTTAAATTGTTAAATATATAATAGGAAAAAAAGCAAGAGCAAATTCTAGAAATGAAATCTTATTTTACATTCTTTTACATTATTTTACATTATTTTCATTAACAATTTCCCGTAAGGATGCCTTAAGAATTGCCAACTGAACTTTACTTGAATAATAACTCAAAACCATTTCTTCTTTCCAAAGTCCGTAAGAAAACCTTTGATCCCTAATTTGATCAGGTTGTTTAAGAACTGTGTACCAAATCTTGGCAGCCAAGTAATTAGTAGAGCTTCCTTATTTGTAACTGTAGCATACCACCCTCCTCCCTAACCTATCACCTTCATCCCCACCCCCACTCACCTATTGTACTCTATGCTACTTTCTCCCCATCCCCACTCTCCTCTCAGTTATCTCTCCACCCTTCAGGCTCTCTGCCTCTATTCCTGAAGAAGGGCTTATGCCCGAAGCGTCGATTCTCCTGCTCCTTGGATGCTGCCTGACCTGCTGCGCTTTTCCAGCAACACATTTTCAGCATATTAATTCTATCCTATTTTATAAAATAAATTCATCTTCTTTTTCAAAAATACAGAGTTTCAAACACAAAGAGACAGCTAATTTGTAAATAATTAATGAAAAGCTACAGTACGCTGCATGTGTAGAATATGAGGTGATGCATATATACTCAACATATCATTATTTACTAAAATAACTATGAGCAAAATTCAAATCCTGCCAAGATGGGGAAAAAAAGAGAAGAAATCACAGAAGTCAAGTGGCTCCATACTGATTTGCAGCTTCTTGGTAAACAGCCTAATTTATTTATGGCAAAACAAGATTGTAGCTTTGCTAGAAGATACCGAAGCATTGTTCAAAATGGAAAATAAGTTTCTTCCAGACTAGTTGTGCTGTGTGAGCTGAAACTCCAAATGGAATTTTAATGCAAAGATAATAATAATGCTGTTTTTCAAGACTTTTAAAGGAATTTTAAACAGTTATCCTGCAGTGAATTGAATGGACTGGTGTCAGAGATAGCCTTTGAGTATGCAGGGCAGGATAAAGTTAATTTAAATCTCTCGGCCTCAAGCTCTAATTTTATTAGCTTTTTTTTCACTTTTGAATCCTTAAAGTCATATAGCAAAGAAGTGTGTTTATATTATTGCAAATGTGTGGTGCCATCTTTAGTGTGTTTCTTTCGATTGGTTTGTATACATGCAGAGGAAATAATGATGCATATTATGGAAAAAACACGGTCATTTCATCTCTGAGTCCCAGAAAGAAGATAATTAATTTCTTTTTCTGACAGTTCCAGGAATTTCAAACCAAAATACTTAAAACAATTTCTTTCACTTTTCAGTAAGCAACATTTCACAAAAGTTTTGACTTTCATATTCATTGTTATAAATCTGCCAATCCCATTTTGATACAATGTAATGTTATGAAACAGTATAATGTCACGTCAAGCCTGTGGGAAAGATACCTGTGAAGTTCAAACTGTGCTACAATACTTTGAATCTGTTTAATGTGGGCCCTGGAAATGGCTGTTGTCATGACTCAATGGAAAGACTGCAAACACAGGAAAGCCTGCAGGTCCTACCTTATTTCTGCCCATTTATCGGGACACAGACAATAGACACATTGACTCATCAAATCCGATTGCGAGCGGAAACTTACTTTGGAACCTAATGAGGCAAGATAATACCAGATACATTGAGATGACTTCTAATCCAGAAATTCCTGGACTGGAGCTTCCTATTACAAAACAGAGGGGACCTGACCTGAAATCTTTATGGCCAGAGGACAATTGTCTAAACCATGCTCCCTTTGCTGCAGTAAGTGTGTTGTGTTCTGTGATTTAAATGTGGAAGGTCTGTGTAGGAAATGTTGGAAGGAAGAGGGAGGATGCCAAGTTGGGTGAAGGGTTGGAAATCAGGTGAGTGAGGGAATACAATATCAACTAGGTGAGGTGGTAGGGTGCTAGTTAGATAACAGATTAGGACCCAAGTGGGTGAGGAAGTAGAAAGTTAGGTGAGTGAGAGATTAGTAAGGTAGGTGCATGAGGGGGGCAGTACACTTTATGCGTGAGGGGATAGGGTGTCAGTTAACTGGATGAATTCTGGGAGTACGCGAAGGTGCTAGGCCCTGGAAAGTGTATTGTTGGCTCTCACAAATGGTACAGGGATGTCCAGAGTGTTGGTCAGAAAGTGTCAGTGTAGAGGATGGATGTGAAGGGTGTATAAGGGAAGGTCAGTGTTGAGTTGAGGATATTGTTTCATAGTTAGCAAGGAATTAGAACAGGATTTTATTTCTGTAGATTTTTGCTGAATATATATTAACTTTAATTGAGTCGGAACAGTAAGGTTCTCTAACCTTTTGGGGTTTTTTCAGTGAGAATCCAGATGTAGGTGAATTACTGATCAGAATTTTCAAATTCCTAGGCAATAGACAACAGACAGTAGATGCAGGAGTAGGCCATTCGGCCCTTCGAGCCAGCACCACCATTCATTATGGTCATGGCTGATCATCTACAATCAGTATCCTGTTCCTGCCTTATCCCCATAACCTTTGATTCCACTATCTTTAAGAGCTCTATCTATCTCTTTCTTGAAAGTATCCAGAGACTTGGCTCCACTGCCTTCTCGGGCAGGGCATTCCACACACCCACCACTCTCTGGGTGAAGAAGTTTCTCCTCAATTCTGTTCTAAATGGCCTACCCCTTATTTTTAAACTGTGTCCTCTGGTTCGGGACTCACCCATCAGCGGAAACATGCTTCCTGCCTCCAGAGTGTCCAATCCTTTAATAATCCTATACATCTCAATCAGATCCCCTCTCATCCTTCTAAACTTAAGTATATACGAGCCCAGTCGCTCCAATCTTTCAACATACGATAGTCCTGCCATTCCGGGAATTGACCTCTTGAACCTACGCTGCACTCCCTCAATAGCCAGAAAGTCCTTCCATAAATTTGGAAACCAAAACTGCACACAATACTCCAGGTGCAGTCTCACGAGGGCCCTGTTCAGCTGCAGAAGGACCTCTTTGCTCCTATACTCAATTCCTCTTGTTATGAAGGCCAGCATGTCATTATCTTTCTTCACTGCCTGCTGTACCTGCATGCTTGCTTTCATTGACTGGTGTACAAGAACACCTAGATCTCATTGTACTTCTCCTTTACCTAACTTGACTACATTTAGATAGTAATCTGCCTTTCTGTTCTTGCCACTAAAGTAGATAAGCACACATTTATCCACATTAAACTGCATCTGCCATGCATCCGTCCACTCACCTAGCCTGTCCAAGTCACCTTGTATTCTCATAACATCCTCCTCACATTTCACCCTGCCACTCAGCTTTGTGTCATCAACAAATTTGCTAATATTACTTTTAATGCCTTCATCTATATCATTAATATACATTGTAAACAGCTGCGGTCCCAGCATTGAACCTTGTGGTACTCCACTCGTTACTGTCTGCCATTCTGAAAGGGACCCATTTATCACTACTCTTTGTTTCCTGTCAGCCAGCCATTTTTCAATCCAAGTCAGTATTTTGCCCCCAATACCATGTGCCCTAATTTTGCTCACTAATCTCCAATGTGGGACTTTGTCAAAGGCTTTCTGAAAGTCCAGGTACACTGCATCCACTGGCTCTCTCTTGTCCATCTTCATAGTTACATCCTCAAAAACTTCCAGAAGATTAGTCATGCATGACTTCCCCTTCATAAATCCATGCTGACTTTGACCTATCCTGTTACTGCTATCCAAATGAATCGTAATTACATCTTTTATAATTGACTCCAGCATCTTTCTCACCAGTGAGGTCAGACTAACTGGTCTATAATTCTCTGTTTTCTCTCTCCCTCCTTTCTTGAAAAGTGGGACAACATTAGCCACCCTCAAATCCGCAGGACCTGATCCTGAATCGATAGAACATTGAAAAATGATTACCAATGCATCCATGATTTCTATTGCCACCTCCTTAAGTACACTGGGATGCAGACCATCAGGTCCTGGGGACTTATCAGCGTTCAGACCTAGCGTCTATCCAACACCATTTCCTGCCTAATATAAATTCCCTTCAGTTCATCCATTACCCTAGGTTCTTCAGCCACTATTACATCTGGGAGATTGCTTGTTTCTTTCCCAGTGAAGACAGATCTAAATTACCTATTCAACTTTTCTGCCATCTCCTTGTTCCCCATAATAAATTCACCTGTTTCTGTCTTCAAGGACCTAATTTTAGTCTTAACCATTTTATTTTATTTTCACATACCTAAAAAAGCTTTTACTATCCTCCCTTATATTTTTGGCCAGTGTGCCTTCGTACCTTATTTATTCTTCACGTATTCCCTTTTTAGTTATTCTTTATGCTCTTTAAAAGTTTCCTAGTCCTTCAACTTCCCGCTCATCTTTGTTATGTTATACTTCCCTTTTATCTTTATACAGTCCTTAACTTCCCTTGTCAGCTAAGGCCGCCCCTGCCACCCCTTAGGATCTTTCTTCCTCTTTGAAATGAACTGATCCTGCACCTTCTGCATAATATCCAGAAATACCTGCTATTGTTGTTCCACTGCCGTCCCTGCTAGGGTATTGAATGATTTAACTTTGGCCAGCTCCTCCCTTATAGCTCCATAGTTCCCTTTGTTCTACTGCAATACTGACACTCCTGATTCTCCCTTTCAAATTGAGATTAAAATTTATCATATTATGGTCACTACCTCCTTTACTTTGAGGTCCCTGATCAAATCCGATTCGTCGCACAACACCAGATCCAGAATTTCCTTCTCCCTGGTAGGCCCCAGTACAAGCTGTTCTAAGAATCCATCTCAGAGACACACCACAAACTCCCTTTCTTGGAGTCCAGTACCAACCTGATTCTTCCAGTCTACCTGCATGTTGAAATCTCCCATAACAACTGTCGTAATACCTTTGCGACAGGCCAATTTCAACTCCTTAATCAACTTATACCTTACATCCAGACTGCTGTCCGGGGGCCTGTAGATAACTTCCATTAGGGTCTTTCTACCCTTAGAATTCCTCAGCTCTAAGCATAATGGTGCTACATCTCCTAATTCTATGTCCCCCCTCGCAAGGGACTGAATATTATTCCTCACCAACAGGGCCACCCCACCCCCTCTGCTCGTCAGTCTGTCCTTTTGATAACATGTGTATCCTTGAATATTCATTTCCCAGGCCCTGTCCACTTGAAGCTACGTCTCAGTTATCCCCACAACATCGTACCTGCCAATTCCCAACTGAGCCTCAAGCTCATCCATCTTATTTCTTATGCATCGTTTATTCATATATAATATTCTTAATTTGTTACTGCCCTCACCCTTTCTATCAATCCCTATTTCACTTGACCATACTGTATGATCCCTCATTCAGTTTTCTGTTCCATTGCTTCTGTTGTCTTTCTTAACTTCTCTTATTCTCACTTTCCCTTTAACTTCCTTCTTAACTTTCCAGTTTCTTTCCCCCCCCCTCCACCCCCCAACTACTTAGTTGAAACACACCTGTGTTGCAGTGACAAACCTGCCTGCAACAATGCTGGTCCCTCACCTATTAAGGCCTTGGATAATTTATCCTTACTGCAAAACACACCCCAGTGATCCAAGAACCCTTGCTTCATGCACCAGTTCCTCAGCCACATGTTCAAGTCCATTATCTCCCTATTGCTGCCCTCTCCAGCCCGAGGAATCACCCTAGAAGTACTGCTTTTCAGCTTTCTTCCGAGTTCTCTAAAGTCCCGCTGTAGAATGTCCCTCCTCGTTTTCCCAATGTCATTTGTACCAACATGCACCACCATCTCTGGCTCTTCACCTACGCACTTGAGGATTCCCTGCACTCTGTTGGTGATGTCCTGGATCCTGGAACCAGGAAGGAAACACACCATCCTCAAATCCCGCCTGTTGCCGCAGAAACCCCTTTCAGTCCCTCTCACTATGGACTCCCCTATTACCATGGTTCTGCATGATGTCTGACACCTCGGCTCTGCCTCTATGCCAATTTTTGATTGGTAGACCGGTCCGCCTCTTGGACTAGCAGTATTGTCTGTCTCAACAGTTTCCAAGAGATTCAACCTGTTCACGAGAGGTACCTCCCCCTGGGTCTCTTGTACTTGAATCATCTCTTCCTTCCTTATCGTCATCTCCCTTCTTCTCTTTTCTGTTATGCTCAGTGTAATGACCTTGCTGAAGGTCCTATCCACAAAATTTTCGTTCTCTCGGATGAGCCTGAGGTCATCGAGTTCCATCAGAGTCAGCTTTGTCAGCAATTCCGTACAACCCTGAAACATGCCATCAGTCTTCCAGGATGAAATGCTGATCTAGCATTTGAAATACTTGGTCTATAGAAATTCAGCATAAAACCATAAGTTTCAGGAGCAAAGGTGGGCCATTCAGCCAATTGAGTCTGCTCTGCCATTCAATGAGATTACGACTGATCTGACAATTCTCAACTCCACATTCTTGCCTTTTCCCTAAAACCCTTTATTCCTTACTGATTAAAAACCAGTCTATCTCAACCCTGAATATATGTAATGACCCAGCCTTGAAAGCCCTTTGTGGTGAAAGAATTCCATAGAATTTTGGGTGGTTATGGAAGGGGATTTTAACTTTCTAAACATAGACTAGGACTGCCAAAGTGTTAAGGGTTTAGATGGAGAGGACATTATTAAGTTGTACAAGAAAATTTTCTGATTCAATATGTGGATGGATGGACTAGAGAAAGTGCAAAACTTGACCTACTTGGGAAAACTTGGGAAAAACAAAACTTGGGAAATAAGGCCGGGCAGGTGACTGAGGTGTCACTGGGGGAGAACTTTGGGGCCAGCAACCGTATTTCTATTAGTTTTAAAATAGTGATGGAAAAGGATAGACCAGATCGAAAAGTACAGACCGGTGAGCCTGACGTCAGTGGTGGGTAAGTTGTTGGAAGCAATCCTGAGGGACAGGATATACATGTATTTGGAAAGGCAAGGACTGATTAAGGATCATCAACATAGCTTTGTGCATGGGAAGTCATGCCTCACAAACTTGATTGAGTTGTTTGAAAAAATAACAAAGAGGAATATTGAAGTCAGAGCGGTAGATGTGATCTATGTGGACTTCAATAAGGCATTCAACAAGGTTCCCCATGGGAGACTGATTAATAAGGTTAGATCTCATAGAATACAAGGAGAACTAACCACTTGGGATACAGAACTGGTTCAAAGGTAGAAGACAGACGATGGTGGTGGAGGGTTGCTTTCCAGACTGGAGGCCTGTAACCAGTGAAGTGCCTCAAGGATGGGTGCTGGACCCTCTACTTTTTGTCATTTATATAATTGATTTGGATGTGAGCATAAGAGGTACAGTTAGTAAGTTTACAGATGACACCAAAATTGGAGGTGTAGTGGACAGCGAAGACGGTTACTTCAGATTACAACTAGATCTTGATCAGTTGGACCAGTGGGCTGAGAAGTGGCAGATGGAGTTTAATTCAGATAAATGCGAGGTAGTGCATTTTGGGAAAGCAAATCATAGCAGGACTTATACATTTAATGTTAAGGTCCTAGGGAGTGTTGCTGAAAAAAAGTTCATAGCTCCTTGAAAGTAGAGTCACAGGTAGATAGGATAGTGAAGAAGGCATTTGGTATGCTTTCCTTTATTGGTCAGAGTATTGAGTACAGGAGTTGGGAGGTCATGTTGTGGTTATACAGGACATTGGTTAGGCCACTGTTGTGATATTGTGTGCAATTCTGGTCTCCTTCCTATTGGAAAGATGTTGTGAAACTTGAAAGGGTTCAGAAAAGATTTACAAGGATGTTGCCAGGGTTGGAGGATTTGAGCTGGAGGGAGAGGTTGAATAGGCTAGGGTTGTTTTCCCTGCAGCGTTGAAGGCAGAGGGTTAACCTTTTAGAGGCTTATAAAATCATGATGGGCATTGACAGGGTAAATAGTCAAAGTTTTTTCCCTGGGTTGTGGGAGTCCAGAATGAGAGGGCATGCACTTAGTGTGAGGGGGGAAAGATATAAAAGAGACCTGCGGGGCAACTCTTTCACACAGAGGGTGGTACATGTGTAGAATGTGCTGCCAGAGGAAGTGGAGGAGGCTAATACAACTGCAACATTTAAAAGGCATCTGGATGGGTATATGAATAGGAAGGTTTTGGAGGGATATGAGCTGAGCGCTGGCAAGTGGGACTAGATTGGGTTGGGATATCTGGTCGGCATGGATGTGTTGGACCGAAGGGTCTGTTTCCATGCTGTACATCTCTATGACTCTATGACTCTATAATTGCTTGCCACTCAGAGAAGAAATGCCTCCTCAAGGGCGGCACGGTGGCTCAGTGGTTAGCACTGCTGCCTCACAGCACCAAGGTCCCCAGTTCGATTCCAGCCTCAGGTGACTGTCTGTGTGGAGTTTGCACATTCTCCCCGTGTCTGCGTGGGTTTCGTCCTACATTCCAAAGATGTGCAGGTCAGATGAATTGGCCATCTGAATTCTTCATCTTCATTCAGATGAATTGGCCACGCTAAATTGCCCATAGTGTTAGGCGCATTAGTCAGAGGGAAATGGGTCTGGGTGGGTTACTCTTCGGAGGGTAGGTGTGGACTAATTGGGCCGAAGAGCCTGTTTCCACACTGTAGGGAATCTAATCTAAAGTCGGCACAACATTGTGGGCTGAAGGGTCTGTTCTGTGCTGTACTGTTCTATCTCTGTCTGAAATGTATGATCCTTTATTCTGAGATTATGTCCTCTTACCTTTCATTCCCCCATGAGGGAAAACAATGTATCTGTATGTATCCTGTCGAACCTCCTAATAATGTGAAATGTTTATAATGTCGACTTTCAATCTTCCAAATACCAATGACTACAAGCTCAAACTACACAAACCTCCTTATTTGAAAATTCCTCCAAATCCATGATCAGTCAAATGAACCTTTTCAGAACTCCCTCCAATGGTATATATCATTCCTCAGACAAGATACCCAAAACTGTTCACAATATCCTCGAAGTGGTCTGATTAGTGACCTATATAGTTTTAGCAAGACTTCTCTATTTTTATACTCCATTCTCTTTTAAATAAATGCCAACACTCTATTTGCCTTGCCGATTACTTGCTGAACTTGGATGTTAGCTTTTTGCGATTCATAAACAAAGCAATCCAAGTGCTTCTGTGCTGCAGCTTTCTGCTTTCTCCATTTAAATAATATTCAGCTCTTCTATTCTTCCAGTCAAAGTGCATAACTTCCCATTTTCTCATATTATATTCCATCTGCAAATTTTTTTTCCTACACACTTAACTCATCTATATCTCTCTGCAGACACTTTGAGTCATCCTCACTACCTGCTCTCCCATTTATTCTTGTATAACTTATAATACATTCTTTACGTTCATCCAAGTCATTCATATATATCGTAAGTAATCGTTGCCAACACCGATGCCTGTGTTAACCATCCTGAAAATACAACCCCCTCCCCAACCTTATCGCAACTCTCTAACTTCTAAGAGTTAGTCAGTCCTCTATTCATGCTGATATATTATCACGAACACTCTGGGTTCTTACATAGATAAGAACTACATATAAATACACAGAAACTACGAACAACAGCAAATCATTCTATTTTAGGCTTTGAATGCTTCATCAAATTACTGTCTTCAACTTATGTTGAGATTCCTGGAATTAAGTACTGGACTTGCACTGCTGTGTTGCTGGCCTATAGTTTTAACAATGTGTAGGTTAGAGAATGGAACTGAGCTTGAGTGAAAAATAACAAGAAACCTGTCACTCTTTGATCTGCAAGATATGCATTCTGTTTTTAATGTTTTTTTAACTTATTTATTCATTTTGTGGGATGTGCGCATCACTGGCTGGCCAACATTTATTGCCTGTCCCTATTTGCCTTTGGCAGGTGATGGTGTTCCCATGTATATGTCACCCTTATCTTTCTAGATGACAGTGGTCGTGGTTTTGGAAAATGCTATCAAAGAAGCTTTGGTGAATTTTGCAGATAGTATACCTTACTGCTAATGAATATGGAGGGACTGGGTTCTTGTGGATGTAGTGCTAATCAAGTGAACTGCTGTATCCTGGATGATGGCAAAGCTTTCAGAGTCATTGGCGCTGTACTCATCCAGGCAAATGGGAAGAATTCCATCACACTCCTGATATGTGTCTTGTCGATGGTGGACAGGATTTGAGGAATCAGGAGATGAGTTACTCACAGCAATATTTCTAGCCTCTGACCAGCCCTTATAGCCAGTGTACTTATATGGCTAGTCCAGTTCAGCTTTTTGTCAATAGAAACCACAGGACGTTGATAATGGAATATTCAGTGTTGGTGCTATCAACCAGGCCAAACTCCCCCTCAAAAGATTTCAAGAAAGTAGCCCAGACCCTAACTTTGGTGGTAGTTTTAAGCAGATGTAATGCAGATATTCCAGGAGTGATGCAGCTGGTCAAACCACTTAGTTTTAAACAAAACAGGATTTATTTACAAGCTTACTAAATGAAACACAAACAAAAGAGAACAGATTACAGAATAAAATAAGCTATCCGAAAACCCAACACATGCACAATTTTTAAATTGAATGGAAAGATGTCAGAGAGAGAGTAACAGCCTGGACCTGCTTCTTTGCATCCAGCAGCTTCGGAATACTACTGTGCCAAAACCAAACCAAACCAGAGTCAAGCTGAACTGGGATAACTGGCCACTCCCCTTTCATTGTAAAACGGTTTTTCTTTAAACTTAAAAGCCTTCTGCCTGAGGCAGAATCTGTTAGCTATTATCAAACTGGCCCTAAAACCCTTCACCCCCAGACTTTTCAGTGTCTGTGTCTTTTATAACCTTTCTGGAAAAAAACCAAAGGAGAGCAAAGCCTTGTTAATGGAACAGCATTGCCGCATCTCCCCACTTAAAAAAGCCCCATTAATATCCAAAAATGGCTTATTTTAACCCCTTAACCTTAACCTGTTAGTACTCTACACCACATTTATACATTATATTGACAACAAATATGCAAACATGCACTACTATATTTTGTTTCAGTCTGTTTTACTCATGTCATTGAATGCCTCAGTTTCTCATTCGAGTCTTGGCAACACATCAGCTATCACATTTTCCTGTCCTGCCACATGCACAATTTTTAAATTGAAGCTGTAACAACAGACTCCATTTAAACAGTCTGCCATTTTTATCCTTAAATTTCTCCACTAACTTCAATGAGTTATGATCAATGTATATGATTGTCTCAGATACGTTACTCATAGCATAAACATTGAAATGTTGTAACACCAACATCAAGCTCTAAGTGTCCTTCTCAACTGTTGAATATTTCTACCTGATGTTCAATTTCCTGGAGAAATACCCAATAGGTCTTTCTATCTTCGAGTTGTCTTCCTGCAAGAGCACAACACCGACACCACATCACTTGCATAGCTAACCACCTTGAATGGCTTTGCATAATTAGGTGTGGTTACTACCAGGGCAGTAGTTAACACAGCTTTCAGGCTGTCAAATGCCTTCTGACAGTCTGCCACCCATTGAAACTTCTTGCCTTTCTTTAGCAATTCAGTAAGCAGAGTAGTCACACTGCTAAAATCTGGTACAATCTTTTATAAAATTCATTCAATCCTTTTTTTGTCGATGGTATGGGAAACTCGCCGATTACCTTTGTTTTTGCATCCTGCAGTGCCATTTGACTATGTCCAACAACATGGCCCAGGAAGATGAATTGGGCCTTGGCAAATTCATTTTTAGCTAGGTTTATCACCAAGCCTGCCTTCTGAAGTAGATCAAATAATTCTGATAAATGGTGCAAATGTTCCTTCCATGTGTAACTAAAAATCACCAGGTTATCTATGTATATGGCATGGTTGGGTAATCCTGCAATGACCCTTATTGGTTAATCTCTGAAATGTGGCTGGAGCATTTTTTATTCAAAATGGCATGACTTTAAACTGATGCAGTCCATTCGGTGTTACGAAAGCAGAAATTGTCCTTGTTCTTTCTGACAAAGGTACCTGCCAATATCCTGTGAGCAAGTCCAACTTAGAACTGTAAGTTGTTTGTCCCACCATCTCAACACAGTCTGCCACATGTGGAATCAAGTATGTATCAGTCTTTGTAACTGCATTGACTTTGCCCACACGGGTACCATTTGGTTTGACACCATTACGACGGGTGAGCTCCAGTCACTGTAACTCACTGCGATTTTGCTGTCTTGGAGCATACTTTTAATATCCTTTTGAACCTGTGTCAACTTTAGAGAGTTAAAAAGAGAAGGATGTTGCTTAATCAGAACAAAATTTCCTATATCTACATATTGCATAATTAGGTTAGTACTTCCCAGCTTATTTCTGCATGTGATAGAAATACCTCTTTCAGGTAATTTTGATTTACCTTTGGAAAGTAACTTAATAATTTATCCCAATTTTTGACAACTTTGTCACTGTCCAATTCAGAATTCTCTGAATTTGGTTTGTCCTTCTGTCTTGTAATTAATAACACCGTCTCCTCTTGCTTTCCTTCCCTGTCAAAGTACCTTTTGAGCATCTTCCTCTGTGAGATTTCTTTCTGTCTGGAATTCTTATCAAGTTGTTCATATCACTCAATTTCCTTTTGACTTGATTGGTCCACTAATCCTTTCTTTTAAAGGTTCAACTATCACTGGAAGGAACACTAATACGTTATCCCTGACAGCAAAATTGTGATTTTTTGATTTCTTGTCTGCCTCCTTTTTCAGTGTATGCTATGATACTTTTAAATGTTGTCTAGCCAACTCCCCAACTCTAGTTAATCATTCTCAAAAATTTGACACATTGTACAAATATGTGGTCTCTGAATTCAGATTTACCAATTTCTCCTTAATCAATTTTAGCAGTTCGCTCACTTCATGCCCAAAAACTATTTCAAATGGACTGCATTAGGTCAATTCATTTGGTGTATCTCTGATCACGAAAAGCACAAACAGAAATCCCTTACCCCAATCATCTGGATAGTCTTGACTATAAGCTCTCAACATGGTCTTTAATGTCTGATGTCACCTTTCTAGTGCTTTCTGCAACTCTGGATGGTACACAGTGGATTTGAATTGTTTTATTTCTAAGCTATCCATAATTTCCTTCAATAATTTTGATGTGAAGTTTGACCTCTAATCTGACTCTATCTGTGTAGTCCATATCCACTGAAAAATTTGCGTCACTCCTCTGCAATCTTTTTAGCTATGATATTGCATAATGGAACAGCCTCTGGAAAGCTAGTGGACACATACATTATTGTTAACAAATACTGATTCCCACTTTTTGTTTTAGTTTGGGGTCCTACACAATCAATTAAGACTTTTGTAAAAGGTTCCTCAAATGTAGGAATAGGTATTAAAGGTGCAGGTTTTATTACAGCCTACGGTTTTCCAATTACCTGACACGTATGACATGTCTGGCAAAATTCAATTATATCCTTGAGCAGTCCACGCCAATAAAAATGTTCTTATATTTTAGCTTGAGTTTTTCTCACTCTTAAATGACCCCTTAGTGATAGCTCATGCACCACTCGCAACACCTCCTTTCAATAAGTCCCTGGCAACACGATTTGATGAACCTCTCTCCATGTCTCATTGGCCTGAATATGTTATGGTCTCCATTTCCTCATTAAGACATCATTTTCAAGGTAATAACATTCAGGGATTCATATGGATTCTTATTCTGTGTATGCCTTTCAATAGAATTGCTTTAGATTTTCCTCTTTCTGCTGCAAATCAATTAATTTATCTGATGTCTGTTGTGCCATCTATCTGCATCAGGTTTGTCTTCAACTTTCGTTTTGTGGTCTTTGATCTCTCCTGTTTCAACTGGTGACTTTGTGACCTTGTTATCCCATAGTTAGGAATAATCCCAGGATATGTGTCCTGCAATAGTTCAGACCAGCTTTTGAAACACAGCAGGCAGCACTCCTACCTGTGAACTAGCTATATCATTGACAAGGACAAATTATATTCTTGGAGCTGAGAGTTTGTCCAGTACTCCTACCATAACATTTTCACTCTTCACTGGATACTCTAATCTCACTTAATATAAACCTCACTTTACAATACCGCTTCTTGTCCCACAGTGAATTCCTGTTACTAGTATCCTTTTCTGGCAATAGTCCTTCAGAGGTATATACCTCATCATCTTTCAACATCACAGATTGAGAGAATCCTGTGTCTCTTGGTATTGTAACCTGCTGCTCCTGGCCAATGCGAATAAACTTTATCTTTGCAGGTACATGGTTTAAGAAGATCTGGCACTTCCTCCTTAACCAATCTCCAACCAGCTTGTACATTCTGGTGCAGCTTTCTAGCCCCCACTGTGCTTTCTGTTACCTCTCCAACAAAAGTCACTGGCTTATCCTGGTTTCTTACTTCTGGCTTTCCATTGCTTCTTCTAACCCACCAACACTGTGATTTCATGTTGCCTACTTTACTGCAGTGAAAACACCAGAACTTTTTAACTTCTCTGTCCCCTTCAAGGGTTTCCTTTTTATCCTGTGGTAGTGTATTCTTATGAACTGCACAGAGATGTACCTTTCTCTTTCCATGACAGGATTTCTCTTTCCCCCAATTTCTATCCCTCACGATTGAAACTGATTCTGGAAGCCAAACTTTGATTTATGGACCAACTCAATCATCAACAATTTCAGCTGCTAATCTTGCCATTTTAACTCTCTGCCCTTCCACATGAGTTCTCCCTACTTCAGAAAGTAAATTTTTGAACTCCTGTCTAAGTACCATTTTCTGAAGTTCAAACTCCCTCTCTTTCTCCCTTTCCTCTCTTTCTCTCTCTCTCTTTTTCCTCTGCTTTTAATCACAGTTTAATGTTTCTTTTCTGATGCCCTTTCCTTGTCATTTGCCTCGAACTCAAGCTGCTTCATTTTCAAATGAATCTTAGCCATCTCCAATGATTCTGATGGCATTTCCACAAAAATTTAATGCTGAGTTATTGCTGTAAGTATTTCTCCTTTCTTCGTGGAAGGAGGTAGCTCCAACCCCAGCTTGACTGCTAATTCCAGCAACTTGGCCTTAATCACCTTTTGCAAAACCCCCGAGGTCACTTCTTCCATCCCCAGAAAACTCTTGGTGACTGAAAGATCCATTGTTATCCCAAGCACTGTTTAAACCAACTGAATTCAACACTCAGAACAAAAGATACTAATACCTACCACTCACTGCCTTTGAGTACCACAAATCTTATCCCAAATTGGAACTATAGAACAAACCCTGCAAAGAGCCTCCAGTCTGTTATGGACCAGGCCAGATCCCTTCAAAACATTTCAAGAAAGTGGCCCAGATCCTTTCTTTGCTAGTTGTCTTAAGCAGGTGTAACACGGATATTCTGGGGGGATGCACCTGGTCAACACACTTAGTTTTAAATAAAACAGAATTTATTGACAAGATTACCAAATAAAATACAAACAAAAAGAGAACAGAATACAGAATAAGGCAAGCTACATGAAAACCCAACAAACTATTCCAACTTAATGATGCTGTTCCCAATACTTGCATCAATCCCCATAGACGTCCCTTGGCACAAAAGAGAGTACCAGCACGGGCCTGCCTCTTTGGGTCCAGCAGCTTCAGAAGACTACTCTGCTAAAACCAAACTGAGCCAGAGTAAAGCTGAGCTGGGATAACTGGCCACTCCCCTTTCACTGTACAAGTGTTTTTGTTAAAACTTAAAAACCTTCTGCCTGAGGCAGTATCTGTTTGCTATAATCAAATGGCCCAAAAACTCTTCACCCCCAGACTTTTGGAGTCTGTGTCATTTACGACTGCTCTGAGAAAAAAGCCAAGTACAGCAAAATTTTGTTAAAGCAGCAGCATCATCGCAATGGTAATTGCATGTCTAAAAGCAGTAATTAGTTTCTCTCCTATTGGAGATGATCATTGTCTGGCATTTGTGTGGTGCCAATGTTACTTGCCACATGTCAGCTGAAGTCTGGAGCCTGACCAGATTTTGTTGCATTTGAACAAGGACTGCTTCAGTATCTGAGGAGTCATGAATGATGTCAAAAATGTGATTATCAGTGAACATTCCCACTTCTGAATTTATAATGGAGGGAAGGTCATTAATGAAGCAGCTTATGACGATTGGGCCTAAGACACGGAAGAACTCCTGCAGAGATATTCTGGAACAGAGGTGACATAACTCCAACAACCAGAACCATCTTCGTACCAGTATGACTCCAACCAGCTTCCATCCTTTTAACAGGGTTTATGGAATTTTCATGCTGTAGCCCTGATTTCTCCACTGCTAGGCACCATGCAGGTCCCAAAATGTTATTGTTTGCTGAGGAGAACGCAATAGATAAAGACTTGAATGTTATAAATACTTGCCTCCAGCACAGAGCTTATGAATTCACTCAGATGGATGGTGGATCTCCAATGTCCACTGATCTCTCCACCTGAATTTTCAGTTGTCTACCATTAGCATAAGGAATCTGCAAATATATAAGAGCATTTACTGAACATTTCTATTTACTGAACACATCTTAAAAAAATGTGATCAAACTGCAGTTCATCTGTTTTTAAGATCTTCAAGGTTAATTTTGACTTTGGGTGATAACACAAAGCAGTTGATTAAAAAAAATCAGCTGTATGTTATACATTTCTCCTGATTTTCATTTCCAAGTCAATGACAGAATATGGCAAAGTAGTTTTTAAATTCTGTGAATAACAACTGATCAGCAAGAGCAGGTAGCCTTAAGCTAGAATTTTTATAGCTTCCAGTTCTCTGACTCATTACTGCAAAACCAGTGACCACTTATTTCTCCTTCCCTCAGCAGTAAAGCTTGCAAGAATGAAATTTGCTCCAATATCAAAAACTTGTAATTTTCCTCATGACATCTGCATCTATTTGCATCTTATTTTGAACACAGCTCCCCACGAAGTGCAATAGGCTATAGTAAAGACAATATCTTCCAATGTGACAAACTGAAGAATATCAGATATATGACATGCACCATCTGCAGGTTGCCCTTCAAGCCATGACTTGGCACTCTTTCACTGTTCATTCATTGTCCATGTATCAAATTACTATAACATCCACCTGAACAGCAATGTGTGTTTATCTACACCCCCAAGGACGTCAATAGTTCAAACAAGTAGCTTACCATCATCTTCTCAAAGCCCATTGGGAATAGCAATGAATGCTGACCTAACCAGCAACTCCCACACAGGAGTGAATGAAAACAAATTCCTGGAAAATCAGATTTAAAGACTGAGATGTATTCGACATTGTGGGAGAGGATTGGAATGTATCTGTTCTATGTGTACAAGATTATGCTTCTGGCTGGCAAAATACTCAAGAGGAAAAGGATTATTGCTTTCACCTACAAGCAAAAGTGTGTGACGAAGAAGATCAGAAATTAGTGGCCCACTTCATTATTTCAGGAGGACTACAAAATCCTATACAAAATCATTGCTAATCAGGTCAAGTGCACTTTCAAGCTGGTGTTTCACTCTGATCAGACCTGTACTGTATTTGGTAGAGTCATACTTGTGCTACTGGCGGATGTAATTGGATACATGTGAAAGAAGACAGGGAACACCTACCTCATCAGTGAGAAGAAGGCATTTAGCAGAATATTGCTCATGTAATGGTAGCCATGTTCTTCAAAATAAGGGTGGGAAGTACATTTGTAATGGGATATGAATGCTCTGGATGAACATCAGTCGTGCAGTTTCAATCCATGGATGGGAAACACAAAACCTTCCAATCAAATGACTTTGGCATGACTCTACTTTACCGCTCCCACCCTTTCTCTTGTTTGTGCGCCAAACAAACAATATACCAAGTCTATCAGCAAGGATACAGACAGAAGAGGTGTGATGTTTCAGCCACTAGAAGCTGTTAAGTCAAAGATTTCCTGTACATTGACAAGGCCTCTCTCTTCTGTACAGATCTACTATTTTAGGCAGATTGATGAGTACCTGTAACCAACGCAAACTGGCCTCAGAAATCAATATAAATCAAGAGGATAGTATGATCTTTGGGAACAAGACATTTATTCCTTTCACTCTAAGGTCAGACCTATCTAAATGAACTGTGAATATGGTTCGGAAGGGGTAGGGTGTGCATCACGAACAAGGCAGAGCGCATAACCAAGGTCAAACAGAAACGGAGAATGTAAGTTTAATGCTGCCCTTTCACCATGAGTAGGAACCTGGTTATTTGGAGAGTAAGGTACATTTGTTGTTCCTGAACGTGGCAGGATCTAACCCATACCCAACTTATGTATGATGACGTGACCCAAGCCATTTCCTTTTATATTTTCTTGGAATGTGAATATCTCTGGCAGTGTATCATTCACTGTTCCTTCATATAATTCAACTTAACAATGGAGTGATGCACTTCCTTCTTGAACTGCTGCAGTCAATATAGGGCACACCTACAATTCTGTGAAGGAGGGAGTTCAAACTTTTGAGCCAGCAATGGTAAAGACATATCAAGACAGTTCTGAGGCAAATTCATTTTATGTGGAGAGTGAAAATGGAACGTGTTCATAGGGGTTTGATGCAGAAATCTCCAAATAAAGGAGGGAACATCACATTTGACCTCTACAGTTTCTGAAGGCTACATCAAGCTGCATATAGACTATTGATGCACAAGCACAAAATACAAGCACTGTAGCTGAGATTCTATCTGTCTTTGGTGTTTCTAAAGATGGAGCTGATAATATTGGCATGAAATGCTCAAGGACTGTGTCATGCCACTTGATCTGTATAGAAACATTTGTGATGAAAAGTATTTTTGGGAACAAATCCATGAGGCAGTGATCCACATATAACATCCCCAAGGCCAGGTAAAGCAGAAGATATAACCAGACTTATGGGTCCATAAGGAGAGAGTGAGGACTGCAGATCCTGGAGATCAGAGTCTAGAGTGTGGTACTGGAAAAGCACAGCATGTCAGGCAGCATCTGAGGAGCAGGAGAATCAATGTTTTGGGTATAAGCCCTTCATCAGGAATTCTTGACTGAGGACTTCTGCCCGAAATGTCGGTTCTCCTGCTCCTTGCATACACTATCTTTAGAAACACCTGCTGTGCTTTTCCAGCACCACATTCTCAACTTATGGTTCCATAAATATATTGTCAGAAACATTTGGAAATATGTCTCATGGTCGAAACATACAACAAGCACCAAGAAATCTGGGAGTTGGGGACCCTCTTTAGTCGATATTTCATTCATACCTAGAAACTCAGCCCTTGAAGTGATTGCAGCAGGGAAAACACCTATCTCCTTTTGGAATATGTCTTTGCAAAGATAGTCTGAAAAGTGATAGTGTTTTTGTGTGTCTTATCTGAGCAGTCTATGACCCATGACTTTGCTCAATGGGCAATTCCCAGGAATGTTAACTTAGATAAAATCAATTACTGTTGAAAAAAAAGTCAGCTTGCTGGGAATTGTTTTATTGTCTGTCTGAAACTTGCTGGTTTTCCAATTTAAAGAGCTGTTGAAGACTATGACTGGCACATTTCAAGGTCTGGGGCGACATGCTCAGGGATGCAATAAACCTTGTGGCAGCTGCTGCAAAATATCAGTGGGGAAAGGCCACAATCAATGACTTTTCTGCTATAGCACTCTGAGGGAATCCAAGTAAAAGCTCTTGGTTTCATCCACCACAGAACATTCGATAAAAAATTGCAGATCTGAATAGAAATACTGTCTGTGTTTGTAAGTGTGGTGAGGCACCTCAGAGAGTCAGCTAATGTACTGAAATAACTTAACTGAACTGCACTTTATGTAATATCAAATTAAAGTTTATTATCTGATTAGAAATTTTAGACAGGTCTTGGACATGATGTTGCTAGACTTATCCACTAGATACATATTAAAAATTCCATTAAACTGTTTAAGAATGCGCATTCAGATGCAAAGTAATTTTGAACAATTTATAAGTCTTGATTTCTTCAAAATAGCCTTACTGCTATTGAAAAGTTAGTTCTGAAATTGTGGGGTTTCATTTCTTCAGATATCAACAGAAAAGATAAAATTAGTGATTTAAAAACAAGACTTCTTTAAAAAATATATAGAATTGTAGCTATTATTTATGTATCTCTTAACTTAATCATCATTTCCCTCTCTTCATTTTGTTTTTATATATGAGTGAACATTGAATTAAATATTTAAATTTATACTTCTTGGTTGAAACACTACAGTGCTCAGTGAAGATTCTTCAATCTGATTTATTCAAATAGATTATTTCTTGCCTTGCTCACAAATGCCTCAGATTCCCAAAGAGGACTCTGTGCTGAAAATGATTTCTAGTTGCTGTAAATTACTGATAGAATTCCCACAAATCTCTACGATTAGAATGAATGGTGAGTGTCATTTATTTACTGCTGATTGCAATACCAAGGAGATTGTTGTGATTTAATAAGGTGGCATTGGCTTTGTAGGGTTGGTTAGCTCAGTTGGTTTGTATTGCAGACTGATGCCAAGAGCATGGGTCTGTTTGTGCACCAGCAGACATCACATTCTTTCTCTCTTTCTCAACCTCTCTCCTTGCCTGTGGCATGGTGACCCTCAGGTTAAACCATCACCAGTTATCTCTCTCTCTCTCATGAGAGAGTAGTCCTGTGATCTACTAGGACAATGACAACTTTACTTTGTTTGTTTTGTAAGAACTGCAATTCTAATTTAAAAGCAAATTGGTGTAGATGCTTGAGATATGAAACAAAAAGAGAACCGTTGGAAGCATTCAGCAGAGAAGACCATGGATGGAGAGAGGAAAGCAAACTTAATATTAGAGTCTAATCACTATTGTATCATTACAGTTTTATTCTGTTTTTTCTTTGTACTCAGTCACTTAAACATCTGAACTTTAGAAATGCTAGAAGATCTTTTTGGAGCTAATATTTGTCATATTTTTGTTTTTCTGTTTTGGTAGATTAGTAGGGGAGATTGGCACCAATGGCCAGTGCTCTATTCAAATTGAGATGCTATCGTTACCCTCCATCTTTATTTTACCACCCACACTGTCAATGTCCTATAGGATGAAGATAGTGAGCTTCTCTGAACAGGCTGATCAGAGAAGATTTACAAGCTGCCAAATAAGGTCTGTTGTGTGCAATGAACCAAGAGGCCCGCATTCAAGTCCTGCCAAATCCAGAGGTGTATCGTAACATTTCTAAATCTGTTGATTTTTTTTAAAAAAGATTTATATGCCACCATAATTATGAGCACTCTAGCTGTCATTGTAGGTGTAAAACAACTGTCATTATTATGTGTATGCCCATAAATGCAGTTATGAAAGTGTAACAATTGACTCCAGTTTTACCCTTCACCATCTGGACTTCTGGAATACAACAGTCTTGAGATGATAGCACCAAGTCCATCTTAATGCATGGGTGAACACTAATTAATAATGTGCACTTGAGCAAGAGGTCTTGGCAAATGAAGAGCAGGTGCACATAACCGAGAGTGTTACATGTTTCTTGATTTTGTTCCAGTGCTAAGAGAAATAGACAGCATAGCTCCTGCTTATAAAAAGAAGTTGCTAACTAGAAATGGCAGTTAAGGCATCAATTGAATCAATGCATAATATTCTGTGATCTGCCTGAATTATGAATCAAAACACTTTTTTCTTTATTCACAGATTGTGGGTATCATTAACTAGGCCAGCATTTATTGTTCATGTTTTCTTGCCCTTGAGAAGGTAATGCTATGCTGCCTTCTTGAACCACTGCAGGCTATTTGGTATAGATAAGTTCACAATGTTGTTAGGACAGCAATTTCAGAATTTTAGCATAATGACAATAAAGGACAAAAATACTGCTTCAAGACAGCATGGTCAATGACTTGATTGGGTACTTGCAGGTGGGGATGCTCCCATGCATCTGCCACTGTTGTCCTTTTAAATGGTAATGTTTGTGGGTTTGGAAGGTTCTGTCAAAGGAGCTTTAGTAAATTACAGCTATGTATCTTGTAGATGGTATACCCTGCTACTACATCACTGCCTCCAACCTCATAGCTCTGTCTGCTCGCCAAGATCCACGAGCCCAAGTACCTCAGTTGACCTATCATCTCTGCCCCACTGAACTCATTCCTTCCTACCCCGACTTCATTCTCTCCCCCATGGTCCAGGCATTTCCAACCTACATCTCAGACACTAACCATACCCTCCACCTCTCCAGAAACCTCTAACTCTTCAGACCCCAGCACTTCATTTTCACTATGGACATGCAGTCCTTATATACCTCCATTTTCATAAGGTCAGCCTTCAGGTCCTCAGTTTCTTCCTCTCCAACAGACCCATCCAGTCCCGCTGCACCAATGTCCTCCTCTGCCTCGTTGAATTAGTCCTCTTCCTCAATAACATGTCATTCAACTCTTTCCACTTCCTCCAAATCCAGGAGGTGCCCTTGGGCACTCAGATGGGCCCTAGCTATGCCTGCCTCTTTGTCAGCTACATTGAACAGTCCCTCTTCAGTACATACACAAGCACTGTTCCCCAACTCTTCCACTGTTACATCAATGACTGTGTTGGAGAAGCATCCTGCACTCAGGCTGAACTGGAGCATTCCATTGACTTCACCCACAACATTAACCCCCAACCCTCAAATTCACTTGGTCTATCTCAAACACCTCCCTTCCCTTTCTTAACCTCTCCATTTCCATCTCTGTCGACAGTTTACAGACTGACATTTACTATAAATTCACAGACTCTCATCACTACCTGGACTGCACCTCTTCCCACCTGTATCCTGCAAAAACTTCATCCCGTTTTCCCAATTTCCCCATCTCTGTCGCATCTGCTGTAATGATGAGATGTTCCACTCCCAAGCAAACCAGATATTCATCTATTTTAAAAAACATGCTTTTCCCGACTCTGTCATCCAAATAGCCTTCCACCACACGTCCTCCATTCTCTGCCCCACTGCTGTGAACCACCTCCCCTCCAAACATAATGAAGACAGGGCTCATCTTGTCCTCACGCACAACCCCACTAGTCTCTGCATCCAATATTTCATCCTCAAACACTTCCACCAACTCCAACTAGACCCCACCACCCAGAACACCTTCCCCACTCCATCCCTCTCTGCCTTCCACAAAAACCAATCCCTTCATCATTTTTTGGTTCATGCCACTTCCCCACCAATGCCCCCAGTGCCCCGGTACCTTCTCCTGCAACCGTATAAGATGCAAAACCTGCTGATACTCCACCCACCTCACCTCCATTCAGGGCCCCAAACAGTCCTTCCAAGCAAGACAGAGCTTCATCTGCATTGCCTCCAACCTAGTTTACTGTATCAGGTGCTCCCAATGTGGTCTTTTCCGCATCGGTGAGACCAAACGTAAACTTAGGGAACGTTTGGCCGAGCATCTCATCTGGGCCTATAAGGGCCAGGCTGACTTCCCGGTCACTGCATATTTCAATTCTCTTTCCCACTCTGACATGACCATCCTTGGCCTCCTCCATTGTCACAGTGAATCAGACCCATATTGGAGGAACAACACCATATTTTCCGCCTGGGCAGCCTACAACACGGAGGACTCAACATAGAGTTCTCCAATTTCAAATAACCTTCACACCCATCCCTGACACCATTTCCAGCCCCCCCCCCTCCCTTCCATTCCACCTTCCTTCCAGTTACCAACCAGATTCATCCTTCCCATCGAACAACCAGGTCACACCCACCACCTGTGTTCACCTATCACTATCTCACCATTCTGCCCCTGTCCTTACCCAAAACCTTACCCCCACTTTATCTGCAGCTCTCCTTACCCCCACCCCAGTCCTGAAGAAGGGTTATACCTGAAACATCAACTTCTCCACCTCCTGATGCTGTCTAGCTTGCTGTCTTCTTCCAGCCTCCTGCTTGTCTACTTTGAAGTGAACATTGAGCATGGTGGATATGTTGCCAATCAAGCAGCTCACCTTTTCCTGAAACGTGCCAAGCTTCTTGAATGCTGTTGGAGATGTAGTCATCCAGAGATATAAGAATATTCTATCACAGTCATGTCTTGACCATTGTCGATAGTGACATGTTTTAGTGAGTTAAGAGATGAATTACCTGCTACAGGTTTCCCAGTTCTGGCCTGTTCTTATAGCCATGGCATTTATATGGATGGCCCAGTTCAGTTTCTGGTCAATGGTAACCCTAGAATGTAGAAGATTCAACACTTGTGATACTGTTGCTTATCAAAGGAAAATGATTATTCCCTCACGTTGAAGAAGGCTATTGTCTGGGTCTTGTGTGGCACCAATTTTACTTTTCACTTATTAGGCCAAGTCTAGATTATGTCTAGATTTTGCTGCAGTTTGATATAAACTTACCTCAGTTTCTGAGGAATCACAAAAGGTAGTGAATGTTGTGCAACTATCAATGAATATTTCCCACTTCTGACCCTAAGATAGTGGGAAGGTTATTGATGAAGGAGAGGACCCGTTGCCCAGAAGAGGAAATTTTATACTTTTCTTCCCTCAAAGAGGGAAGCAAGAGGAGAGGACATAAGACTTTGCCAGAGTGGCAATATTCCCAGTGGCCCATCGGAGATACTACACATGGTTCTAAGGGCACCACATATTAATGGGGAACAATCAGATGTGCTATTTATTCCTTCGCATACAATTGCTGTGAACCAGTGCACAGAACATCATGCTATTCTGCCACTACCATGATGCTTTCATCATAAATAACTCACCTATTTCCACCAAAAAGAACTACATGTTGGCTGCTTGATGACAAGGTCTGCATTTTCACTACATGGCCCATCAATCCTGAATCCAGCCGAACACACGTGGACAGCACACATCTGATATAGCAAGGCTTTCGCCACATCATGGAGCAAATCATTGACATTCTATAACAATGCTTCTGCTGCGGGGATTACTGAAGATGGTGGTGGGGGGAGGGGGGTTGGTGTTGGGGGAGGTGTCATTAGAGGTATCGGGAGGAGAAGGGCAGGGCTGGTTGATAATACTCATCTGTGTTTATCATTAGTTTCATGGTTGGCAACTGCATGAAATACATTCTGTTTCAAGTGAAGGTACCAACAAATAATTTGAGAAGATCTTGGGAAAGGAATGGAATGGAGGGGTATGGGATGAGGAACCAGATGCTCCTTGCTCTATTGGTTGCATTACTTCTTTTTGAAACCTGTTTGGAGATATTTATACCAGTTGTTGCTGCCTGAATGAAACTTCGAGAGGGAGCAATTTGCCTTTAAGAAGAAAAAGCAAGGTGTAAGTTGGGCTCACTACGCAAGCACTCAGGTACCCAGTGAAGCATGCATCGAATCAGCAGTATGTTTTAAGCTGAGCTGCATGCCAGGATCCTGGTAATGAGAAGGCACTACAAGTTTGTATGTCCCCTGCATCACCTTGACCAAATATAGGGTAATCATCACTGAGATGCCCGTGCTCCTTGCAAACGGGTTTAATCAAACTTTTCACCTTGAATTGTTCCAGTGATCATGCAGCCTGCCTTATTTCAAGTATTTCAAGTGATTCTGCATACCCACTATTGAGTTGTATCAAATTATTAGTCTCGTGTATGCTCTTTTAAATAAAGTATCAGTCTCCTTTTTGAGACAGCAATAGAAAGCGAAAGGATTCTGCTAATGTTTTCTGCGCAACTCGAAAGCATTAAGTTTAAGGGCCATAGTTGCCATGGTAACCACTGGCAGGGCCTTCCCTACGTGTGAGACCACTTGCATATCTATCTGAAACAGATGTAAGAACACTTCAACCACCTCCCTGATAAAACATATGCTTCAGAGACAATCTTCTTCATTTACTGCCAGGATTTTCAGCTTCAGGCTGGTGTAATAGGTGGCATCAGCAGCAGGTCTGGCCAGCACACATTTGATTTCATTTGATTGTTTTGACGTTGAGTCTCTGCTCATTCTCTTTGTTAAATCAGACGCCAGTGTAGTAATGAAAGACATTCCCACTGTAAGGACATATTTCTAACAGGAGTAAGTCAGCAATACTTTAGTTCCATGATTAAAAATCAAACAATACCAGGTTATAGTCCAACAGGTTTAATTGGAAGCACACTAGCTTTTGGAGCGACGCTCCTTCATCAGGTGATTGTGGAGGGCTCGATCGTAACACAGAATTTATAGCAAAAATTTGCAGTGTGATGTAACTGAAATTATACATTGAAAAATTGATTGTCTGTTAAGCCTTTCATCTGTTAGAATACAGTGATAGTTTCACTTCTTTCATGTGTAAATCACAAAATCCTTTTTTTTAAAGTTGCATTCTTGGGTTAGCTGTTAACAATGGTGATAGCTAGACAATATGTTAAAGGTGTTAGCCCCCTGTGTTCTCTGTCTATGACCTGATGTTTAGATTGATTCTAATCTAAAAAGTGAGATAACAGAATTTTACATAAATTCATGCAGTTTGTGAGCTCAGAGTTCTACATGAGTGTATGCAGTTTTTGAGCAAAGTGCAATGTAACTCTGCAAGTACAAATTCACCACACAAAATATATGTGTGCATGTGGGTCTTTGTCTGTCTGTGCGTGAGTGTCTGTCTGGGGTGGGGTTGTGGAGAAAGTGAGGTCTGCAGATGCTGGAGATCAGAGATGGAAATGTGTTGCTGGAAAAGCGCAGCAGGTCAGGCAGCATCTAGGGAACAGGAGAATCGACGTTTCGGGCATTAGCCCTTCTTCAGGAATGAGGAAAGTTGGTCCAGCAGGCTAAGATAAAAGATAGGGAGGAGGGACTTGGGGGAGGGGCGTCGGAAATGTGATAGGTGGAAAGAGGTCAAGGTGAGGGTGATAGGTCAGAATGGGGTGGGGGCGGAGAGGTCGGGAAGAAGATTGCAGGTTAGGAAGGCGGTGCTGAATTTGATGGATTTGACTGAGACAGGCTGGGGGGAGGGGAAATGAGGAAACTGGTGAAATCCGAGTTCATCCCTTGTGGTTGGAGGGTTCCTAGCCGGAAGATGAGGCGTTCTTCCTCCAACCATCGTTTCGCTGTGGTCTGACGATGGAGGAGTCCAAAGACCTGCATATCCTTGGTGGAGTGGGAGGGGGAATTGAAATGTTGAGCTACAGGGTGGTTGGGTTGGTTGGTCCGGGTGTCCCAGAGGTTAAAAAATAAGAGGGACTCACTGAAACCTTTGTAGAGGGAGAAAGAGAGCTTCTTCAAGGAAGGCATAAAAAATAAGAGGGACTCACTGAAACCTTTGTAGAGGGAGAAAGAGAGCTTCTTCAAGGAAGGTGGGGTGGGATGGGGTTGTGAGTGTGTGTGTGTGTGTGTGTGTGTGTGTGTGTGTGTGTGTGTGTGTGTGTGTAGTGAGTGCAGAGTGTCTTAAGTCTGTGAGGGTGTGCATGTGTGAGTGTGGGAGTGTGTGTGTCCAAAGTGTGTGTGGGTGTCTGTGTGCGCGTCTGTGTGTACCTGTGTCTGTGTGTAGGTGAGAGTGTGTGTGTGTAGGAATATCTGTGTGTGTGTAGTGCAATGGTGATCACTGTAATGTGACATGAACCCAAGGTCCCGGTTGAGGCCCTCCCTATGGGTACCGAACTTAGCTATCAGCCTCTGCTCGGCCATTTTCCTCTGCTGCCTGTCCCGAAGTCCACCTTGGAGGATGGTCACCCGAAGGTCCGAGGCTGAATGTCCTGGGCCACTGAAGTGTTCCCCAACTGGGAGGGAACCCTCCTGTCTGTTGATTGTTGTGCGGTGCCCATTCATCAGTTGTCGTAGCCTTTGCTCGGTTTCCCCAATGTACCATGTCTCCGGGTATCCTTGCCTGCAACGTATAAGATAGACAACGTTGGCTGGGTCACATGAGTACCTGCCATGTACAAGGTGGGAGGTGTTCCCACGCGTAATAGTGGTATCTATGTCCACAATCTGACACGTCTTGCAGCGTCCACCGTGACAGGGTTGTATGGAGTTGTCCTGAGAACCGGGCAACTTGCTACGAATAATGAGTTCAAGTTTCGTGACCTGAAACACATTATCAATGAGGATAAGCACCTCACCAAGACCTTCCCCATACCTCCACTACTTGCCTTTAAACAACCGCCAAACCTCAAACAGATTAGATGTAAATACATCTAATCCAGCAGTACCTTTTCCAGCAGCTTCCTACCACTGACATCAAGCTCACCTGTCTATAATTACCTGGATGACCTTTGATCCCCTTCTTAAACAAGGGGACGACCTTAGCAATTGAGATATTTGTATCATCGCTAGTCACAGGTGAGGTGCCAGAAAATTGGAGGTTGACAAACGTGGTGCCACTGTTTAAGAAGGGCGGTAATGACAAGCCAGGGAACTATAGACCAGTGAGCCTGACATCGGTAGTGGGCAAGTTGTTGGAGGGAATCCTGAGGGATAGTAAGTACGTGTATTTGGAAGGCAAGGACTGATTAAGGATAGTCAACATGGCTTTGAGTATGGGAAATCATGTGTCACAAACTTGATTGAGTTTTTTGAAGAAGTAACAAAGAGAATTGATGAGGGCAGAGTGGTAGACGTGATCTATATGGACTTCAGCAAGGCATTTGACAAAGGCTCCCCATGGGAGACTGGTTAGTAAGGTTAGATCTCAAAGAATACAGGGAGAACTAACCATTTGGACACAGAACTGGCTCAAAGGCAGAAGACAGAGGGTGGTGGTGGAGGGCTGTTTTTCGGACTGGAGGCCTGTGACCAGTGAAGTGTCACAAGGATCGGTGCTG
The DNA here is from genome assembly GCF_037043375.1 of Chiloscyllium plagiosum. NCBI lineage: Eukaryota > Metazoa > Chordata > Chondrichthyes > Orectolobiformes > Hemiscylliidae > Chiloscyllium > Chiloscyllium plagiosum. Next base: position 61,060,612 of record NW_028270139.1, on the reverse strand, counting down.
GATCTACTGATTTTCATCATTTTTATTAATGATTTGGATGTGATCTTAAGAAGTATAGTTAAAAGTTTGCAGGTGAAACCAAAATTGTAGGTGTAGTGAACAGTGAACAAGGTTACCTCGGATTACAACAGGATCTTGACCAGATGGGTCAATGGGCTGAGGAGTGGCAGATGGAGTTTAATTCAGATAAATGTGAGGTTCTGCATTTTGGGAAAGCAAATCTTATCTGGACTTATACACTTAATGGTAAGGTCCTAGGGAGTGTTGCTGAACAAAGATTCCTTGGAGGGTAGGTTCATAGCTCCTTGAAAGTAGAGTCGCAGCTAGATAGGATAGTGAAGAAGGCATATAGTATGCTTTTCTTTATTGGTCAGAGCATTGAATACAGGAGTTGTTGCTTGCAATTCTGGTCTCCTTCCTATCGGAAGGATGTTGTGAAACTTGAAAGGGTTCAGAATAGATTTATAAGGATGTTGCCAGCATTGGAGAATTTGAGCGTTGGGAGAGGTTGAATAGGCCAAGGCTGTTTTCTCTGGAGCATCAGAGGCTGAGTGGTGACCTTACAGATGTTTATAAGATCATGAGGGATATTGGTAGGGTAAATCAACAAGGTCTTTTCCCTGGGGTGGGCAAGTCCAGAACTAGAGGGCATAGCTTTAGGGTGAGAGGGGAGAGATATACAAGAGACTGAAGAGGCAACGTTTTCATTCAGAGAGTGGTGCATGTGTGGAGTGGGCTGCCAGGGGAAATGGCGGAGGCTAGTACAATTTCAACATTTAAATGGCATCTGGATGAATATATGAATAGGAAGGGTTTGGAGGGATATGGGCTCGATGCTGGCAGGTAGGACTAGATTGGGTTGGGATATCTGGTCGGCATGGACAAATTGGACCGAAGGGTGTGTTTCCATGCTGTACATCTCTATGACTCCTCTGGGACCTCACCGTGCTCAAGGATGCTGCAAAGATATCTGTTAAGGCCCTAGCTATTTCCTCTCTCGCTTCCCTCAGTAACCTGGGATACATCCCATCCGGACCTAGGCACTTGTCCAATTTAATGCCTTTTTGAATACCCTGCACTTCCTCCCTCCTTATGCTGACTTGACCTCAAGCAATGAAACATCTATCCCTAACCTCAACATCTGTCATGTCTCTCTCCTCGGTGAATACCGACGTAAAGTACTCATTAAGAGTTTCACCCATTTTTTCTGACTCCACACATATCTTCCCTCCTTTGTCCTTGAGTGGGCCACACCTTTCCCTAGTTACCCTCTTGCTCTTTATATACGAATAAAAGGCCTTGGGATTTTCCTTAACCGTGTTGCTAAAGAGATTTCATGACCCCTTTTCGCCCTCTTAATTCCTCATTTCAGATTGGTCCTGCTTTCCTGATATTCTTCCAAAGTTTCGTCTATTTTCCGTCACCTAGATCTAAGTATGCTTCCTTTTTCCTCTAAGCTAGTCTCACAATTTCATCTATCTTCCTTGTTTCCCTAATCTAGCCACTTCTATCCCTCATTTTCACAGAGACATGCCTGTCCTATACGTGAATCAACCCCTTTTTAAAAGCCTCCCACATATCAAATGTGGATTTACCATCAAAAAGCTGCTTCCAATCCCCATTCCCCAGCTCCTGGCAAATTTTGGTATAATTGGCCTTCCCCAGTTTAGCACTCTTCCTTTAGGACCACTTTCGTCTTTGTCCATGAGTATTGTAAATCTTATGGAATTGTGATCACTATTCCTAAAGTAATCCCCTACTGAAACTTCAACCATCTGGCCGGGCTCATTCCCCAACACCAGCCCCAATATGGCCCCTTCCCAATGTGGACTATTTACATCCTGCTCTATAAATCCCTCTTGGATGATCCTTACAAATTCTGCACCATCTAAACCTCTAAAACTAAGTGAATCCCAGTCAATGTTGGGAAAATTAAAATCTCCCATCATCACCAACCTGTTACTCCTACATCTTTCCATTATCTCTCTACATATTTGTACTGCTATCTGAAATTTGCTGTTGGGAGGCCTGTAGTCCAGCCCCAACATTGTTAACGCACCCTTCCTATTTCTGAGCTCTGCCCATACTGCCTCACTGCTCGAGTCCTCCATAGTGTCCTCCTTCAGCACAGCTGTAACATCCTCTCTGACCAGTAATGCAACTCCATCACCTTTTTCCTCTCTCTCTATCCTGCTTGAAGCATCCATATCCTGGGATATTTTGTTGCCAATCTTGCTCTTCCCTCAACCAAGTCGGAGTAATAGTAATAACATCATAGTACCATCATCAGGTACTAATCCAAGCCCTAAGTTCATCTGCCTTACTTACTATACGTCTTGCATTAAAACAAATGCAGCTCAGACCACCTGTCCCTTTGCATTCATCATCTGCTCCCTGCCACTCTTCCCCTTAGTCACACTGACTTTATTATCTAGTTTCTTACAGGCTTTAGTTACTACCTCTTTCCTGTCCACTAACCTCCTCATTTGGTTCCGATCCCCTGCCACATTAGTTTAATCCCTCCCCAACAGCATTAACAAAAGTACCCCCAAGGACATTGGTTCCAGTCCAGCCCAGCTGTAGACCATTCAATTTGTAAACAGCCCACCTCCCCCAGAACTGGTCCCAATGTTTCAAACATCTGAACCCCTCCCTCCTGCACCATCTTTCAATCCACTCATTCATCCTGCCTATTCTTTATTTCTACGCTGACTAGCATGTGGCACTGGTAGCAAGCTTGAAATTACTACCTCTGAGGTCCTAGTTTTATCTTGGCTCCTATCATCCTTAATTCTGCTTGTAGGACCTCATCCCGTTTATTACCCGAATTGTTGGTGCCTATATGCACCACAACATCTGGCTGTTTATGTTTGTAATGGGTCTTATTTAGTGCTTTAACACAGCCCCTCTATATTTCATTTCTTTCATTTCTTTTCACAGCTTTATTTACTTTGCTCTAAGTCCACACACAACATCAAACAGACAAATATACTGAGTATTAGTAGTAAATAGATTCATAATCAAGATTATATGATGTAGTTGTCTTTTGGAACATAGAAGCCTGGGGATGGTATTGGTGGGGAGCTAATTTAAAATCATGACGATCTAGATCGAGTGGATATTAAAAGGACCCTTTTTAGAGAAATCAACCGCTCGGGATCACAGATTTAATGTAATTGGTGGAAAAATGAGATTGGTTGATAAAAAAAAGGGTGGGTGGAATTTAAAACTCATTGCCTAAAAGAAGTTGAAACTTTCATTGTGTTACTTGAGGTGCTATAAACTATAAGGCTACATTGAAAGAGATGGAAAGTTGAATTAGACTGGAATAAAATTATTGGCTAAATGGCTTACATTTGCTATGGAACCAAAACAGACAACCACATTAGAAGAAGAGAAAGAGCACTGCAGATGCTGGAGATCAGAGTTGAGAGTGGGGTGCTGGAAAAGCACAACAGGTCAGGCAGCATCTGAGGAGCAGGTGAATCGACGTTTCAGGCAAGAGCCCTTCATCAGGAATGAAGCCACAGTAGAAGAGCCTCCCTATCCCTATATTCACAACACAATAAAATTAACTCAGTGACCCTCAAAATTGCTTGAATGGTTCAAAACCAGACTTCCTGAATAACCAAAACCAGAGACCAAGTGTATAGCTTAAACAAGAGATTTAACAATTTTTAATAATATAGTAGCTTTAGCAGAGCAAAGTTAAATAACAAGGTAATCCAATGAATGTCTATTATTTAAAACCAAACTGCTTTGATTCCAGACCTCACCCACACATGGACAGACAGACATAGACAGACAGACATAGACACAATTAAGGAGTTAATCAAAAGAAAAATGAAAAAGATTGAACTGGCTAGCTCACTAAGGCAGTTTCCACAATCTGTAATATCAGAGATGCATGGGATTGTATCTTGCTGGTTTCTGAAGATATTAATTAATTCAAATAGCCTTCAGTAGTATCTGAGGAATAGCCAATTAATAATTATAACTGAGATTCTATTCTCCAAACTTTCTTGAAGTTGTTAATGGGACAATAACCAGAGAGCAATCAATCCTCCATCTTGTACCTTTGGCATCTACAATCCTTCTGATAGAACATCATGAAAACCAGCACAATCTTTAGTATCATTTTCTATTTTTAAAAAATACTATCGGTGATAGGTTTGATTGCAATTACCTCCCACAACAGCCCCTGTTAAAATCTGAAAATCTGTCAACACTTGAGAACAATGTTTCTCTGAAACAGAAAAATCTATTGAGGTCTTTTAACAAGAATCGACCTGAATTCAACCTCCAGGCCTGGACACATAAATAAATATCAGTTTGTTTGTTCTCCTCTTTTATAAAAGAGAAACAAGCTGCTGCTCATAGTCCAAAGGTCATCATCAGATCTCAGCTCACAGTTCATAGCTCCAAATTAAATATCAGAAAAATAAAGAAAGCCAGTGAGGGTTTTGATACTTTTGCATTACATTTTTGTTAAAAAAAACTTTGTATGCATTTTTCTATGCTCCGTTAATAATGAATACTGCTGGAAAATCATAATGAATCATGTCTTATAATAAGCTCCTAACATTCATGGCCAACTTTGCTCTCAATTGCTGCTTGGCAATTTCTACATTCATATAATTAAGATACAATTTTGTTAGCTTCTTCTCATCTTTCTAGATGTTTCAGACACATTACTTGTCATTATTGCTTCAAATTGTGTCCATGACATTATTCTGCTGCTGGTCAAGCTGCAGATCAGCCTCTGGATCCATGACTCTGGAACATTATTCTATTCACTCATGGGATGAGGGCATCACTGGCCATCCATAGTTGCCCTTGAGAAAATGGTGGTGAGCAGCCTTCTTGAACCTCTGCAGTCCATGTGCTGTAGGTTGACCCACAATTCCCTTCGGGATGGACTTCCAGGAGCTTGATACAGCAACAGCGAAGGAATATTTCCGAACCTGGATGGTGAGTGACTTGGAGGGGAATTCGACATGGTAGTCTATTTACTGCAGTTGTTCTTCTGAATGGAGTGTTCATGGATTTGGAAGGTGCTGTCAAAGGATCTTTTAAGAATTCCTGGTGTGCATCTTGTAGATAGTACACACTGTTGCGACTGAGCATCAGTGTCCGAGGGAGTGGTTGTTTATGGATGTGGTACCAATCAAGTGGGCTGCTTTGTCTTTGATTGTGTCAAGTTTCTTGAATGCTGTTGGAACTTCACTCATGCAGGCAAGTGGGGAGTGTTCCATCACACTCCTGACTTGTGCTTTGTAGATAATGGAAAAGTTTTAGGGGTGCTGTAACATACTGGTTTTGCACTTTGGTTTCTAGGATATGATTTATTTATTTATTTTCATTGCATTCCCAAAACAAAAATCAGCCTGCAATGAATGGAACCAAATGAAACAATGCAACAAATTGACAAGGCCTGTCCAGAGCATGAACTTTTGTCTAGGCTAACTATATGGATTCTAGGAGTGGAAGTCATTCAGCAATATGACAATCAACATGCACACAGTGAGGGAATATGAGTGGTTGGTGAGCTCAACCAGTTGGTTATGGTCCAAATGTTGGATACTATGGATTTAAGAGATAGTTAGAAATCTTGATGATTTAAGATGAAGTGAGTGGGATTGCATCTTTGGCAATGTCTTGATATATAATGTTGGAAAATGGTAGAAGTTTTTACATTGATCTTCAATTAATATTTCCACTGTCATCAACATTATGATAATGCCACATGATATTAGATTGGAACTTCAAATTCCACACTATTTGATACTTTTGATACTATTCAGCCAAAATACTACCATGGCAGATGGTGAAATGTGAATTCAGTGCTAATTTGTATAAGAAGCTGCTTCATTGGTCACCATAACCATTATTGTAAAATCCCACCTGGTTGACATACATTCTTTCGGAAAGGAAACTTGCCATCCTTACCAGGTCTAGTTTACATGTGACTCCAGATTCACAGTGAGGTGGAAAACCTGTAACTGCCCTCTAGGTAATTAGGGATGAGCCAAAAATCAACAGTAATCCCACCAACTAATTGAACCTTAATTTATTTTTCTGACTGCAGTGTAGTATTTCTTTGCATTTGCACCAACAATCCCTACCTCTCAAACATTCATTTGCAATTTTACAATATTCCCTCCTACGTTGAAACACAATATCACAAGAAGTTCAAATAAAAATAAATTTTTAAAAATCAAAATGGGAAATTATTTGCAAATTCTCAATATTTGTCTTAAAAATGACATCTCCACCTGGACCCATTCTGCTCTGAGGTCCTCCATCTGTGGCTGAAGCTTGAACCCTCAAAGGCTGCTATGTTCCCAATCATTTGAAACAGGGACATTTCATCAGAACTGGTTATCAACATGAAACATTAAGTCTGCTTCCTCTCTCCACAGATACTTTAGACATAACGAGTAATTCCAGTATTTTCTGTTTTTATTTCTTTTCTGTATGTGGTGATAGATAGCAGCCCAACCATAGATTCAGTACACCAACTGTGGAATTATCATGATTCTGTCTGACATTAGCTTTGGTATGACTCTCTCATTAGTGGCCTTGTATTTTAAAAAACAAACTCTGTGTGCTATATTCATTTGCTTTCATTTGCCTATACTCTGTTCTTGCTACAAATAAATCAAGAAGGTTAGGTACAGTGGGCGGGACAGTGGTTTACACTGCTGCCTCACAGCGCCAGAGACCTAAATTCAATTCCCGCCTCAGGCGACTGACTGTGTGGAGTTTGCACATTCTCCCCGTGTCTGTGTGGGTTTCCTCCGGGTGCTCCGGTTTCCTCTCACAGTCCAAAAATGTGCAGGTTAGATGAATTGGCATACTAAATTGCCCATAGTGTTAGGTGAAGGGGTAAATGTAGGGGGAATGGGTTGCACTTCGGCGGGTTGGTGTGGACTTGTTGGCCGAAGGGCCTGTTTCCACCTGTAAGTAATCTAATCTAAAATAATCTAATCTACAGTATTAATAGTTACATTACTGGATTTGTAGCACAGAGGCCTGCACTAATGATTTAAGATATAAGTTCAAATTCCACTATAGCAGAATGTACATTGAATTAAGTTAATAAAATATGAAATAAGAAGCTAGGATGAATAATAGTGACCACAAAGCTGTCATATTTTTGTCAAAGTAAAACTAGCTCATTAATATCCTTTAACAAATGAAATCTGTTGCATTTACACAATGGCCTCTATATGAAATTTATCTACCCGGAGAAATGGTTTAATCAATCCTCCAGGGTAGCACATTGTCAACAGCATTTAGAAGTGGGTAATAAAACCTGACTTTTCCAGCAACACCTACACGCCATAAGCAGGTAGCCAGTATAAAATGCCTTGTCTATTAGACATTTACATGGAGGAGCCTGAATGAATTCATGTTCCTCCTACGGCTTCGGAATTTCATGTTCTGAATAATACAGCAGCAATATACAACATATGGAAACCTGAAATAAAAGGCAAAGTGGTGAAAAAATTCAATCGGCCAGGAAGCATCTCTGGAGATGGAAATAGGTTCCAGATCGATAAAATTTCAACAGAACATTTGTAGTTTACAAAGCATCTTAAGTAAAACTCAAAAACAAAATGTCTGACTCTTCATATATAAAGTGGAGAATCATATTTGCTATATTCCAGTCCTCTGGCATGGTTTTGTTTTGTCTAAGTTTCTGGAAAATTTTGGTATCATAACTGTTCTTTAGCTTCCTTTGGGATCCTTGAACAAAACCATCAGGTGCATGTGTAAGTAATGAATTTGCTTTAAATCCAATTAACTTTGTTCACGCTTTTTTTCTCTGATCATTAACTTGACTATTCCACGATCATTTTATTTGGTTTTGCAACCTGATTGAAAAAATAGTTTCTTAGAGCTTCTATCATTTCCTTGATTTTTCTTAGAACTTGCCTCCTTGATTTCTGGTTGTCCTATTTGAATCCCAACTCAGTATTAATGCATCTATTGAAAATATACATATATTTTATTGCTGGAAGAGCTCAGTAGGTCTGGCAGCATCTGTGGAGGGAAGTCAGAGTTTATGTTTCGGGTTAAGCGACCCTACCTTGGAACACATTTTGTTCTGATTTCCGGCATCCACAGTTCCTTTGATTTTTAAACTTCATTGTTCCTCATTTTTCTGGACTGAATCCACATATTCTATTTGTCTGTGGAAAAACAAATGCTATATAGTGCTGATTCAGAAAGTGATCTACTTTCTCTTATGTCAAGGCAAGATTTATTGCAATGGACAAATTTCTTCAATAATTCAACTACTCAAAGCAGAAGTTGAGTTATCTCTATGCTAAGTTCAGTTTATGTATTTTTGAAGCTCTTAATCATATCCTCTTGTTCTTTCATCCTGGGAGTCTGTAAAATACTTATTAAAAACAGGATCTTTCTTTATAGAAAATATTTTGAATAAGTTTAATTGTCTCTGCCTTTAGGCTTTCTTGTATCCAATGAGGATACAATGTACTTCCTGAGCTCTTCGTAGCTTGAAAATTTCAACAACAAAAAAATCCCCTTCCATTTTTCATAATGTTGGTAAGTTACTTGATTGTAATTTTAGCTGTCGCTTGGCTTCAGGATGACGTTTACTCAGGGTTTCTGCTGATGGCTTTCATATGAAGGAACTAGTTGATTCCCGAATGGTGGATCTTTGGACACGTTGGGCAGGATGTCCCATGAGATAATCAGTTTTTGAGTGCATGAGTTTCTTCCATTCCATCTCTGCTGCTGCTCTGCTTCATCATTAAGTCATTTGAAGTCTAAATGTCATGATGGACAGGTTGTCATTACTTTGAATGATTAATAATAAGCTCCTTTCAGATGCTAATATTAATGCTGCAGTGTTCTATGATATAAGATGATGGTTCCAAAAGAGTTAATGCAGAAGTTGCTTAGCTCCACCCAATCTGATGATGTCACACCCTCTTAGGTAGAAGCAGTCCATTTCTGCACACGCATTCATTGGGGTGTAGATGTAAAAGTGCCAAAACTTGCAATAATTATGCATGGTTGGTGGTGTAGCTGCATTTTCTGCCATCAGTAGATTTAATAAAAAAATTAAGACAAGTCCATCTTCTGTTTAGATTTACCAGTAGTTTAACCTCCACCATTAAACATTAGATTAGTCCTGGTTATATAATCCGTGAAGGAAGATTGGTGACAGCAGATTACTTCAAACAACCCTTATGCTGAACCACATACTGTCTGAGGGGGCAGATACCACTCAAAAAAAAATCCATAAGAATTTTTTCAAGAAAAGAAAATGTCCCACTTTAAGAGCACTACCACTGTAAGAAGCACACCGTCAGTCAGTCAGCAGTTAAACTGTGATCATCGATAGGGACAGTAGCAGCAGTGGGAGCAACTGTAAGCAAGCTCAGTGCCTCAAAGAGAAACCTCCTCAAGAAACTGGTAAAAGATGCAAGGAGAAGGTTTTGTGCCAGAAAAAAGAGGGGGAGATAAAACATCCACACTTTGAAAAAAGATGGATAGTTTAGTGAGGAAGGCTCTGGAAGGAGCAAGAGAAGGGTCTGCGAGTAAAGTGAGATGTCCTGAAGGGTAAAGGGAATCATCTTAACTAAACAGAAAAGAGGTTTGAAAAAAAGAGGAAGCTAAGGCAGTAAAAAGGCGTCCTCTCCTCTCATGATGAACATCATCATCAATCAGATACATAAGACAAGGCTGGAAGGAAGAGCGCAGGGGCTGCAAAAGGAATTTATTTGAGATGGCAGAATCAGGAAGACCGCAGAATTTATTTAAGCCAAAGGAGAACAAATGATGAGGAATTTAATGAGAGTGTAGCAGAAGAGGAAATGGCAGATGAAATTAAAGATTTAAAACAATTAGAACTCAGTAATTAAACTCTGATGGCTGAGCTGTAACAGAATTCGTTGACGTATAAATTTTGTTGAGTTTCATGGAGGGTTTCACTCTGCAGGCTCTAGTGTGTTTTCTCATGCTATTTTTCCAAACCTCACTTCCTTACCTATGTACCACACCCCTGTAGCACCCTGCTCATTGTATTCTCCTACTTGCCACAAGTGGAAGTACTGACCACTGTCAGGATCTCCTAGGGTTCCTGGCTCTGGCGCTATTTATAAGACCTAGCCAGGCGGTGGCAGCCTGCAGCTTCCCCGAACAGATGGTTTTACTTGATCCCTGACATGTTGGACAGAGGATAATTGGCATATGCTTTGCCAGCAGGGGACCTAAATGTCCTGCTAGACAGAGGATTAATGTGGTCACTGCCCAAAGGCAGTACCCAGAGATGTTGGTGACTAATGGAGATCTGGAGGAGCAAGCCGTGAGCTGCAGTCACCAGGTTACCGTTATGACTTTCATATTAGGAATTGTCACCATCTATCTGGCAGGTTGGAAGAAGAGGAAACTACATTGCAATGAGGTGAGATTACGTAATAATTACGTAATTAATACATGCTTACTAGTGAATAGGCCTTTTGCCATTTAGGAATGAGAATGTCATCTTGCTGTTCAACACTTGGTTGGAAAATGGGACTTTGTGTTCTCTCTGGAAGCTTTTCACAATCAGTCTCACTCCATTTTCCCAAATTCCTCAGCAATGCCAACATTGTTCCAAAGCTAAGGATGTTTGCCCATGGCAGGAAAAGGTGGAAAAATATCTATTTTGCCCAGGAAGAAGTGGAAAAGTTCCATCTTGGCTGCAGAAGATGGGAAATTGCTCTAGGGAATATGCCACTGTAGTGTTGACAAATATGGCTCAAGATAGAACAGGACTTGAAGCTTTTTCAAGCAGAGGGTGGTGCATGTATGGAATAAGCTGTCAGAGGAAGTGGTGGAGGCTGGCACAATTACAATATTTAAAAGGTATCTGGATGGGTATATGAATAGGAAGTGTTTAGAGAGATTATAGGCCAAGTGCTAGCAAATAGTACAAGATTAAATTAGGATATCTGGTCGGCATGGACAAGTTGGACTGAAGAGTTTGTTTCCGTACTGTACATCTCTATGACTCTATGACTTAACATCCTGGCTCATAAGGCTTTTTCTAGAAATGGGCTAGGTAAACAGGGACAAGGTGTAGAAGTCTTGGTCAAAGACAGTATCATTGCCCTTGAACAAGATATCTTCCTAAGTTAGAATCTACATATTTGGAGGGAAGAGTTAGGATGGGAGCTGTGATCTTGTTGAACATTTATTACAGAGGTCCAAATAACAGAGAGGAAGTAGAAGAGAGCATGTGTAAGCATATTATGTAAATTTGCAAGACAAGTAGGGTTGTGATAGTTGGTGATTTCGATTACCCTAAGATAGGCAGGAAAAAGTTCGAGGGTGGAGCATGGAAGAGGAGAACTTTCTGGAACAGTATATTTCCAATTCTACCAGAGAGGAAGCTGTGCTGGATCTGGAAATGAGGGAAACCAAGTGGAGAAAAGCAGAGTAGAAAAGCATTTGGCAAAAGTTTAAACATTGAATTGGAAAAACGATAAAACATAGTCAAATATTATGATCCCAGACTGGAAAAGGGCAAATTTTTAGGTATCTAAAATTTGAATTGGAACAGGTTGATTCGAAATGGATTTTGGTAGATAAAATAATGGATGTAAGATGGGAGAATTTCAAAAGAAAGATGAACAGGTTGCAAGCTTGGTACAATCCCATGAGAAATAAACATGGAGTATCTAAAACTCAAGAACTCTCAACAATGAAAGCTACTGATGAGAAAATACAGATAAAAATTAAGATATATGATGTACACGAGAATAATATTAGGAATAAAAATCAACAAGTATATCTCAAGCAGAGGAGAGAGGCTAAAGCTGGAATAAAGAATGCTAAGAAGAAGCAGGAGGAAAGGATGACAGGCTATGTTGAAATAAATAGTAACATGCTCTTCAAACATATTCATAGTAACAGATTAGTGAAGAATAGAGTGGGTCCATAACGATGAGCTGCTCACTGAAGCAAAGGATATGATAAAGGTACTAAATGAATATTTGGCTTCTAACTTTACCAAATTGGAAGACGGTAACAATTGCTGAGTTGAAAATGTGAGTGTTGAGCAATTGAGAAATATAGTGTGAGGCAAAGAATAGGTAGTAAAAAGGCCTCGCTGCACTCCAGTAGAAAGGTTGCCAGGCCTGAATGGGAAATGCATCCTAGATTGCTGTGAGAGGCAAGGGAGCAAATCACGGAATGGTTAAAAGAAAATGTTTAGGCCTTTCTGAACATAGGATTAGTCCTGGGGTCTGGAAGATTGCAAATATGACATCATAGTTTAAGAAAGGGGCATGGGATAATGCAGTAAAATGACAGACCTGTCAGATTGACATCAATAGTGAGAAATAATACAGGATAAGGTAAATCTACACTTCGAGAAAAGTAAGTTAATACTAGACAGTCTACATGGCTTTGTCAAGGGCAGCTCATGTCTGACAAATTTTATTGCGTTCTTTAATGATGTGACACAGGTAGTGGATGAGGGTAGTGTTGGGAATGTTTTATATTTGGACTTTCAGAAGATTTTGATGTGATGTCACATGACAGTTTGGTTAGCAAATGCAAAATGTTTGGGATTGATGTGCTCTTGGCAGCATGGATTAGATGTTGGCTAAAAGATACAAAACAGGCAGGAGGTATAGAGGGGCATTTCTCATATTTGAGTTAGGGGTGTTTCTCAGGGATCAGTGTTATGACCCTAGCATTTTCTGGCTTATAAAAATTAATTTGGAGATAGGTGTTGACAGCAAAATCTCTAAGCTTGCAGATGATACTAAACTAGGGAGAAGAATGAATTGTACATATGATGCTTAGTAACTTCAGAAGAACATTGACAAGTTGGTGAAATGGGCAGACATCATTTCAATGCAGAGAAATATGATGTAAAACATTTTGCTAGGAGAAACACGGAGAGAGAATAATGTTTGATGATGCAACTTTAAGGGGAGTTCAGGAGCAGAGGGACCTCAGAATTCACATGCACAATTACCTGAAGTTGTCAAGGAAGACAATAGGATCCTTGGATTTATAATAGAGGCATAAGATATGATTAGATTAGAATACCTACAGTGTAGAAACAGGCCCTTCGGCCCAACCAGTCCACACCGGCTCTCTGAAGAGTAACTCACCCAGACACATTTCCCTCTGACTAATGCATCTAACACTATGGGCAATTAAGCATGGCCAATTCACCTGACCTGCACATCTTTGGATTGTGGGAGGAAACTGGAGCACCCAGAGGAAATCCACGCAGACATGGGGAGAATGGGCAAACTCCACACAGACAGTTGCCCGAGGCTGGAATCGAACCTGGGAACCAGGCGCCATGAGGCAGCAGTGCTAACCACTGAGCCACCGTGCCAGAAAGCAAGGAAGTGATGCTACACCTTTATAAATCATTAATTAGACCAGATTTGGAGAATTGTGTTCCATTCTGGACACATTGTTTAAGGAAGGATGTTAAAGCCCTTCAGAGCATTCAAAGGAGACTTACAAGAAATGAAAGATTTTAGATACATGGCAAGATTAGAGAAATTGAGCTTATTCTCCTTGGGGCAGAGAAGATTAAGAGGTCATCTTATTATGTGCTCAAAATGCTGAAAATTTTTGATAGGGTAAATAAGGATTTTCTGCTCCCTCTAATTTGTATGTTAGTAACCAGAGTCACAATTTCAAGATTGTCAGAAAGACAGCTAGGTGCAGGATGAGGGGAATCTGTTTTATTCAGAGAGATGTTAGGATTTGGAATGAACTGCATGGGATAGTGGAGAAGATGGACTCCATAGCAGGTTTCAAAAGAGAGCTAGATATATATTTGAAAGTGATGAGCTTCGAGGACTGTGGAGCTAAGGGTGGAGAACGGAACTAGCTGCATAGCGCTTTCAGGAGCCAGTACACGCAGGATGGGTCAAATGGCCTCCTTCTATACTGTAAATTACTCTGACTCTATGAAACCCTGAAAAAGATAGAAAATCACCATTTCACTATTAATAAATGTGGGAAAGGCACAGTGGCTCAGTGGTTAGCACTGTTGCTTCACAGCACCAGGGTCCCAGGTTTGATTCCAGCCTCGGGTGACTGTCTGTGTGGAGTTTGCACATTCTCCCTGTGTCTGCGTGGGTTTCCTCTGGGTGCTCCGGTTTCCTCCCACAGTCCAAAGATGTGCAGATCAGGTGAATTGGCCATGCCAAATTGCCCATAGTGTTAGGTGCATTAGTCAGAGGGAAACGGGTCTGGGTGGGTTACTCTTCGGAGGGTTGGTGTGGACTGGTTAGGTTGAAGGACCTGTTTCCACACTGTAGGGAATCTAATCTAATCTAATCAAAATTCAGGAATGAGTCAAGGAAAACAGTATACAAAGAAACAACTTGGAAATTTTGAAAGCAGGTAATCACTACAGAACAGCCAATTTAAAATTGGTTTCTTTGTCATTTCCTGAAACTCTTGCCATTTAAAAGATGAGAAAACCATAGCTGGCAAGGATTTTGGTATTCTGGAGAGTGATCAATCCATTGTTATTGATTTTACAAGGGTTTTGAGTGAATGCTTGTCAACGTGACTTCAAGAATGACACTAGCATTACTTTGAAGATTCTCCTTTTGAATCTGGAGGACGTGGTGAAGGTGTTGCTGCTGGAATGTCTCTAGCACTCCGACCTGTCACTATTACACAATCCAGGTGTCACACAATAAAGTCGAGGAGAGAGGATACAGACAATGTTAATCATGAGTGCTAATGCTTCTAGAGGGCTCAGGAGCATAAGCTCAATAACAATGGGCACAATGTCACTAATCTTCAGGATTGTACTTGTTCCTGAAGCCCTGGAGAACATCCTGGAATTGTCAGCGAGAACGGGAGCTGGATGGGCAGATGGAGGGCATGTACTTTCCACAGGAGTCGCAGAAACATCCTCCTTTAATACAAGCCCAGGCTTTACTTTGACCATGATGGCTCTGGTTCTGAATGTATCCCTCTAAGGGTTCAATACACCTATTTTTACTCAGTTGTCCCTCGATGGTGAGTGTGAGCAATGTAGTGAGTGGGTGAGATTGAGTGAGTGGATATGTGAAAGAGACAGAGTAGACTGAGTAAGTATGCCAGTGTGAATAAGTGTACAGTATTCTGCTGGGACTATTCCCTTTGCAACACCTTGCTGCAGTCCTCTAGCACTCCTAACATTACCTCATAGCCCCATGGAACCTTCTCAGTAGATATAACACTTGCCCTTTTACCTCCTTCTTCCTCACCATCCAAGGCCCCATAAATACCTTACAGCTACTTATTTTTATTTCTTTTCACCTAGTATTCTTTGTATTCACTGTGGAAGATACAGAGTGATATCCTCCACACCAGAGAGACCAAAAGCCGACTAGGTGTCTACTTTGCAGAACAGGTCCACTCAGTCTTTCAGAACGACCTGAATTTTCCAATTGCTTACCAAATTAACAAACCATCTTACTTTTATGCTAACCTTTCTTTTGTAGGCCTGCTGCAGTTCTCCAGTGAAGCTTAATGTAAGTTGGAGGAACAGAGCCTTATTGTCCATTTAGCTATTTGAGTCAATGTAGTGATTGTAACGATGCCAGGCAGATAAAATATAAAATATGAGTTCCCTGATTAAGACTGGTCCAATCAGGAAGCCCTGGCTCTCAGAAAGAAGGGAAACTGTCAGAGATCTGCCATCCTAATAGCTAACTCTGACTGTGGCAGTACTAAAGTCAAAGACTGTTCTTGTGTAAATAAGGGGTGGCTTAGTGATGGAAACAAGCCTCTGTGGAAGTCTTTTACTCAACACTTATTTTTACAACTTCAGAGACTGAACTCGGTTCTCCATTTTTATTAAACCGACTTCTCCTATCACAACTGCACCTCCACGTCCAGTTAGTCCTAATTGATATTTTGTTCTCAGCAAAAACAACTTATTTTCAACTATTCCCACTTGCACTTATGCCTGTGTCACTAATTTATATCCATCAACACTTCCACTGTCTTTTGCTCTGAGCACACACACCATCTGTTCCACATCCTCTCCCTCCCCCTTTCTCAACATTAAAAAAATATATTTTCCAGTCCCTTTCAGTTCAAAAGAAGAGACATGTTGAACTTGAAATGTTAACTATTTTTTACACCTCACTAGGATAGTGACTTGTGATCAAGCAGGGTGTCTTCCATCATATGTTCCATGTTGGACATTTATAAGTGTGGTTAATGTGTGCATAGAAGTTATTGTTGGTGAATTGTTTCCTGCTAATTTACTGGAAGGTTTTGCCAACTTTTACTTTTTAAACCAGTTTTTATGTGCTAACAGAATAGGTCATTTTTCAAGATATTGTCATTTGTATACAGGATTACTGCTTGCAGTGCATGTGAATTTCAAGAGATTCAAATCTTCTGGATTTTGGGGGATATTGCAAAGAAGCACGGCTGTTCACATAATATGAATGACGAGGTGAAGCTGAATTGTCTGAAAAAAACTGTGGTTGTAAAGTCTACTATACCTGAGCTTTCAATATGCTTTATAAATAGAGGAATAAAATGCAAAAAGCAAAACGTTTTTGCTAAACCTATCCAAAGCACTTTGATCCCACAGTGACTATGGTTCTCAATTCTGTCCGCCGAAAGGATGAGAATGATGGCTGAAGACAGTGAGGAGATCCATAAGGGGATCAGCAACAGGAGAAACGCCAGAGTCTATGGCCTTTCCCTGTATCTCAATACAGGAGTGTGGTGACTGTAATTGTTCCATACAGTTGGACTTACTTTGATTTACAGAGGTATTTGTTGACAAGCACTTGCTGCCATAGTTTGTAAAAGGTTGAGCTAGTACAGCTGCTCTGGCGTTGAATCTCTGGTATTCTTCTTGGTTCTGCTTCTATTTTAAAAGAAAATTATAAAATATATTGAATTTTGGTGACACCCTGCACAAGGTCATGGATTTTTATGAACTTTTTTCCCTTGAAACTTCCTTTATGCACAATCATTTTTCATACATGTTTCCAAATCTGAGTTTTGATTATTTTAATATTTGGTCAACTTATTCATCTAACTTTTTTTTTACCAGACTCTTTATTTACTGATGCACCTTTAATTTTGCAATTGTAATTGTTCTATTATGTGTTGGAATATGATGCCAAAATGTTTTTTTTTTAAGTTGCCATTCATATCCTCAAAGCCCCAATGTATTCTCGTCCAAAAAATGTCAGTCTGTCACTTTAATTCTTCTTTAATAACTGCACAATTCTAGTAACTGATTTTGGCAATCAACAAAAAGTCCAGGAACTGAAACACTTGCTGTAACTGCCCAATGGGAACTGTCTCCCGTTCAAACAATTTGCAATCTCTTCCATTCTTCCACAGGTTCTGCAATTTTATCAAAAGCATAACTTAACATGAGTCTTTGAAAGTCAAGGTCTTGTATATTCATTACCATAAACCAATTAATATATATTAGATCCTTCAAAGAACACCAGTATATTTGTTATGTGTGTCTTGCTTTCATTGATCAATGCTGATTTGGAATTACTGCCTCAACTTTTATAAAATGCATAAAATGCTTCATTTATAATAGACTCCATTACTTTTGCTGCAATAGATGTCAAGCTAATAACAATATAATTTGCCTTTTACCTTACAATATAATTGCAAAATCTGATTTCTAAACTTTGTGCATTATGACTATTTAATTGCTCACTTGTTTACTTGCTAAAACTGTACTCATAGCAATTCTCTTCCTTATTGTGCCATTGTATATCCACACAGTTTACAAATGATTCATTTTGAAAATTCTTCCTTTCATAAAGATAGTTTCTTTAGTTTCTGCAACCAATTTAACTCGAGGTGTAGATAATGTCATACCTTCTTTACATGATTTTCAGCTTTTCCATTAACGTTTTTATGATTCTCAGCAAGGTCGCCTTTCTCCAATTCTAATCTTAATAGTTCAAAAATGAGCTTACTCTAAATTGTGTTCATTTACTTTATTACATCTTTCTCCAAATTAGAATATGATAATCATTGGTGTTCAAGTAACTTTTCTCCATTCAATCTCACTAATGAATAGAACACAATTTGTGATGTTTAGCTTTCCATCCATGTTATACAAAGCAAGAACATTATACTCAATCCAGAAATGGGTCTTTCATAAAAAAAACTCTTACTGCACCTAAGTTTCATGCCAGAGAATTTAATTTTCTCGAATTATCATTCATCTATTCTCGAGGAACTTTTATTTGTTCAAATAGCTTGATATTTGTTTCCTTATATCAATCCTTCCCTCCCAGATCAATACTTTGGTTTCTTCTGAATATTCTAAATGAGGCAAACTACCTTGGTTTCAAATAGATCTCTTGACTCATGCTACTGATTACATTGCA
Organism: Chiloscyllium plagiosum; assembly: GCF_037043375.1. Classification (NCBI taxonomy): domain Eukaryota; kingdom Metazoa; phylum Chordata; class Chondrichthyes; order Orectolobiformes; family Hemiscylliidae; genus Chiloscyllium; species Chiloscyllium plagiosum. The sequence continues at coordinate 61,042,220 of NW_028270139.1, read as the reverse complement.
TTTAAGATGCTTACTGTCAAAATATTTTAATGTTTTTAATTTAGGAATTAAATAAATGAATTTTGTAGATTGGCATGAATTAAAAGATGTGACAAAATTTATTCTGGTTCCTACACTGACCTTGCAAACCTGTTATGATGTCAAAATGCCCTGCCAATTTTAATGGTAAATATCAGAATCTAAAAGATAGTTTAAAGAAGTAGGAATTAACAGAACAACATACACTATATTTATTTTAAAATATTCTAAAAATTGAACTTACAGCTTGAAGTCATTGAATTATCACTTTCCATCAGTAGGTACAGTGTGCTTTTTTAAGTTCACTCATGGGATGTGTAAGCTAATGTTTATTGTCCATTCTGATGTTAGGTATAAAAAATCTTAACTATATGGAAGATGATATTAAATACATAGTCTGTTCTCACCCCCCCAAAAAATATTCCATAAAATTCCATAATGAACAATTTTGCTCTCTGCTGCATCTAACAATATTTTAGCTGGAACCATACACAAATAAAGGAAGTTTGTGTAATTAACAGTTAGATTCCCCATTGCACTCTTCAGCTGTAATAACATTTCCTGATTTAAACCGCCTAGACAAAACTAAGTGACATGAAAGAAATACCCACCCATCACATTCTGGGGAAAGGTCAGTTGTCCTGAAGCATTCCTCTCCACAGATGCTGCCAGATTAGATTAGATTACATTACATTACAGTGTGGAAACAGGCCCTTCAGCCCAACAAGTCCACACCGACCCGCTGAAGCGTAACCCACCCATACCCCTACATTTACCCCTTACCAAACACTACGGGCAATTTAGCATGGCCAATTCACCTGACCTGCACATCTTTGGACTGTGGGAGGAAACCGGAGCACCCGGAGGAAACCCACGCAGACACAGGGAGAACGTGCAAACTCCACACAGTCAGTCGCCTGAGGCAGGAGTTGAACCTGGGTCTCTGGCGCTGTGAGGCAGCAGTGCTAACCACTGTGCCACCGCGCCGCCCACAAATTTGCTGAGCTTTTCCAGCTTTAGTTCCCACCAGTCACCTACCTGCTTTCCTGTGACATTGTATAATAGATGTAAAGTAGTTCTTTTTTATCTCCTGCTGCTGTTGTCCTTCCAACACTTCCTGTTTCTTTATGAAGCTGCTAGCCTGTGCTTACTAATGCTGTTTGAGGAGCTGCTGTTTCCTTTCTTTCTCTTTTCCGCATTGTTTCAGAAACACGGCTTCTTCCTCTCTTTTGTTTTTTTTTCAGTGCTGCTGACAGCATCCATCTCCTTCTCTCACTAGCTCTTGCATGAGCTGGTGACTGTCTCTGGGTTTGCACTCTCCCACTCTCTTGATGCTGATGATTGTCTCTGGTCTCTCTTCTTTCCCATTCCCTTCTCTGTCCCACTCTGTCATGGAAAGTTCTGGGATTCGCACTTTTAGAGGTGCGTGAATATGTTGGAGAAAGTGCAGAAGTGGTCTATGAGAAAGGTTCCAAGGATGAGAAACTTCAGTTCTAAGGATAAGCTGGAGAAGTTGGAACTATCACATTTGGAGAGGAGAATGCTAGGAGGAGACCTGACAGAATTTTTCAAATTCATGAGCTGTCTGGATAGCTTAGAAATAAAAAGAAACTGTTCCTGTTCATACGAGTGTTGAATACCAGAGGACATAGCTTGAAAATATTTTGCAAAAGAAGCAAATTCAAGATGATATTTTTAAAAACTTGCACACAGCAAATTCTTAGAATGCGCTGGCTGGAAGTATGGTGTAGGCAGATTCAGTTTAGGCATTCAAGAGGAGATTAGATGATTATTTAAATAGAAAGAACATGCAGGGGTATGGGGAAAAAGCAGGAAATTAGCTCCACTTAAAATGACCAGAGAGACAGTGCAGACACTGCAGACATTGAGAAGTATGGAGTGTACCACTTGGAGTGCAGGGCAGGATCAGTGTTAAAGGTCAATTCATAGCCCCTTTCACAGCATTAAATGTTATATTCTGGAGCCTAATGATCACAAAAGCACTTTGACAAGCTGTGGAGAAATGGTAACTAGTTGGAGGAATAAAATGCCAAGTGAGATGCAGGGTAGCAGGTATGAGAGAGAGCTGGGAGGTGGGTGGGTAGGGAGTTATGGTGAAAGGCATATAAGGGGGTAGCCCAGCAGACACATAGGTGAGGTATTTGGAAGGAGAGTCTGGTCAGGTCAAGGGGATTAGGTCACAGTGTTGTCAGAGGCATTTGAGTTATGGGGATTTTCAGGATTCGAGTCATATTGGGGAAGTTTGGTTAGATTTGTCAGAGGTGGGGGTGGGGTTTGGGTCAGATTGGTTTGTGGACATCAAGTGGTGTGGCCGGTGGGTCAGTGAAAAGTCAGGATGTCAGTTTACTAGTTCCCAGGATTTTAGTGCTTGTTTTATTCACTTTAACTTTCCCTGAATAACTATTCAAGAACCTTCATGTGCACCTGGAACCCTGTGAGGACTTAGACTCAAACCTAACGTCGGATATGTTTTCAAAGGTTTCCAGTTGCCATGTAATGGACCATTTGAACTTCCAAGAAAATTCCTAAGTAGTCAGTGTATCAGGACAGCTGAAGGCTCCTGACATGCATATTTCATTGTATTTTACTGCACCAATCCTCTTCCATTTGGAAGATCCAGGCCATTATTTTTAAATTGCTTGCTATATTAAACCTTTAAATCTAAACCAAACAAGTTTACTTTCTTTCTAAAATATAAATGGCCTGGTTTTGTCCAAAGCCTCTTTCTAAAATAAACAGTTGTTATACCTCATCATTTAATCAACCCAGAGTAAGGACAAAGTCTAGACTAACAGCCATTATTGGTGAAGCAACATCTCATGCTTGACTTATTATTGACCGTTCTTGATAAGTGCTATGTGTGCGCTAACTGAAAGTATTGATCCTTGCCTCATCTTGGGTCTATTGATAATTAGTGATGCCTTCATTACTTCATGCCTTCATTACTTAGATTAGATGCTGAATGTTGAGATAATGAACATTGTGACCATTATATGCACTTGTGATATGTGATAGTGTATTAACTGTCAATAGTTAGAACATCTCCAACAGTGGTATTATTAGTAATTGTTACCTATCTCAATCAATCCTTGGTGGGTATACACATAGTAATCTTATAATCAAATATTGATCCTAATCAATATTTAACTATCAGACATTGAATAAAACGCTTTGTATGGGAAATATATAGGTTTCTAGCATAACAAAAGTGCTCCTCAGACTCTTCTAACTTCATTTATGTTTATTATCTGAAATAAGCTGAAGGCACAAGATATATCATACACAAATATATTTATTTTCTATAGTGCAAATGCAAAAGACAAGTTGCTAATCTTTACATTTTTAGTTCTGAATAAAGCTGTGTTTTTTTTATCCAGACATTTAACCAATCCATGGAGGTCAGGTATGTCAGCTGGGTAATATTTCTTTCACTTGGTTTTTTTCATGGGATTCAAGTGTCAATGGTAAGACCAACATTTCTAATCTTCCTTTAAGTACCCCTTGAACTGAATGGCTTGCCAGTCCATTTCAGAGGGCAATTAAGTGTTAACCACATTTAAGAGCCACATGGATCAGACCAGATAAGGACTGTGGAATCCTTCTCTACAAAGAACATTAGTGCACTATTGCTGACAAGGTTTTATAGCCTAAAGGCGAAAACTGAACTTAAATTCCACCAATAATAATAATCAAATCTGTGTCACACGATGTCGATAGCAAAGATTCCTTACAAATTTTCATGGACCAGAAGCAACTCTGCCATCAAGCTTGCACAAACTTCCAGGGGTATCTCTTTCAATGTTGGAACAGAGTTATAACTCTTCATTTATTGAAGATCTTTGGGGTTAAGATAATATAGATTATCAGACCAAAACAAATAGGAGCAAAATTACTCCATTCAGCCTATTGTGTATGCTCCACCATTTGAACATGGCTGATGAAGGTGGAGAGGAAAGAGTTAATATTTAAGATCTTGTAACAATGTAACTAACACATAGTAACACCTCAGGAAGATTCCATAGTTATCTGTAATAATGTTAGTGTGTCACAAAATGAGCATCAGACATGTAACGACCCTGTGAATGGAAGATCAGCAAATCAAATCAAGGAGGACAAAGGGCAAGGAGGCACTTGCGGAAGAGCTTGTGAATACAGCAATGAACACGTGGTGTACAAACCAAATCATGGAGGACAAAGGCTATCAAGCTGCAACAACTGCTGATAACAGCGATTGGGAACAAAGGTGGTTTCTTGTGAAATGTACATGTAGATTCATAAAGTTGTATAAATAGGCCAGCCCAAGCTGTATTCAATGAGAAGTCCGGGCACCCCTTTGACGATTTGTCTTCTCTCAAAAGTTTTTGTCAATAAACTCTGTGCTTGACTCACTATCGATCTGAGCGTGGTGTATTTACCAACAACAAACTGGTGCCGAACCCAGGATTCTGTCACTGGCCAGATGGAGTGAAAGTAGAGTGTGTGGGTGATTCGCTGCATGAACGTGAATGAAAGCCACCTGAACTGAATACATGGACAAGGAGATATCCATCTCTAACACACAGCCTTAGACCACTAGTTAAGAGGGGTAGCTCCTCACGTGAAGGTCAGGAACCTGAAGTGGGTGTAGAGACTGGAGAAGAAGTGTAGAGGGTAGTGATGTTCAGGTGGCGAGAGCCAGTGTCTAGAGTATCTAAAAACCTGCCGATTAGTCTAGTAAGCAGTGATATAGGGACTTGATCACTCCAGAAGCTTTCACCGGACTCTGATAAGAACCATTCCAAGTTGGTGGGAAAACACAAGTACGAGGTGGCCAGTGGGTTAAACGCAGTCGAGAGATCAGTGAGATTGTGAGTATAAACCTATCATTCATTATGGCTGGGAAGGAAGACCATTGGGGACCCCCAAGGTTCCTTATTAAAAACAAAATGACAGATAGATACTTGTTTATCAAACAGGTGAAGAAAGGAGTGTGGGACATGACCTAGTCCCTTGAACAACAGGACAGAAGAAAGATAGAACTAAGAAAATTGGAGTCCTTTTTGTGCATCAAGAGCCGGCCTTATTGGACAGACTTCAGAATCCATGAGAAGTTGGACGGAGGAGAAAAGGATCCTAGAAAATTAGGGATCTAGAGAAAAGGAACCAGTTCTTAGAAGAGAGTCAGTGGGGACCCTTTCCCCCATACAATTCCAGGGAAGGGACCACTGCACCAGGAGAGAATCTTACTGAGAAAATTAACCTTGCCCCGGTAACCCAGGGCAGGACCTTGGCAAACTCAACTGCTCGATATCAACCCTTCAGCCTCGGGGAAAGACAACAGATACTGGTGTCCCTGGGAAAGTTACAACTTAGAAGTTAAAAACACTAAATTCTGGGCCACAATAGACACTGTTTAGGTTGGGACACCCATTATATCTACGAGATATACACCAGCTTGTTTGAGTGGCTTGCTCGCAACATAAATGGTGGGTATTGGAGGATGGTTGTGGTCAAGCCAATGCCGCAGACCAAGCTGGACATGATTACAGGGGTGGACACTGGACCCAGGTAGTGGAATTCGGATCAGAGGTTGACACACAGCAAGAACTCTTCAGCCACTTTAAGGCCGAAGTCTCATGGGTTCTGGGAAATGTCCCTATTAATTAGTCTAAAATAACAAAAACAACAGAAGAGGGAATGGGCACCTGAATACGGGGAACAATTGTTCAAGGTATATCAAGAGCGTTCAGGGATGTCCGACACAAACCGTACTGATAGGGCATTTATACGAGTATTTAAAGATGAGTCATCACCTGCTCACCAGGTAATACTGGAAATGGGGGAAATTGTCACCAGAGACTATGATGAGTTGATAGAATGGGCATCCAGAATTAAAGAAGGGAAAGGAGAAAACCCACCCATCCGGATAAAACAAGGAAACCTAGGTGTCATTACTGGGACAAAAACATAGTTCATTTGTCACAACTGTGGCAAGACAGGGCACTTTGCCAAGGAATGTAGAGCCTCAAAAACAGAACGAAGTGAGGTTTGGAGCTATGTGCTCATATTGCTGCAAGAAGGGCCACTCTGAGAGGACCTGTTGGGAAAAATATGGTAAACCAACAACTGCAACATCGCAAAGGGACTCGGTCTGACGTCTGGCAGCCCTCACGGGCATGGGTAATAAGGAAGATAGGATTTGCATGTCTGCATGAGTAAGGGGCAGACAATGTGAGATGCTGGTGGACATGGGAGCCTCCATATCCATCACTGACTTATCCCTCCCCACAATCAACAAAATGATCTATGTAAATCCATTTTGAATTTGGTGCTCGGCAATGAGCCGGGGCAGGTGCCAGATCTTGCGGTGGGAAGCTTTTTGGTGATAATGACCACAACTGCCTCACATTCTACATAGCTATGGAGAAGGAGAGAAGCAGGCACAATGGGAGGATATTTAATTGGGGAAAAGGGAACTATGATACTATCAGACGTGAGTTGGGAAGCATGGACTGGGAGCAATTGTTCCATGGAAAGGGCACTATAGACATGTGGAGACTGTTTAAGGAACAGTTGTTGCAAGTGATGCATAAATGTGTTCCTCTGAGACAGGCAAGAAGGGGTAAGGAACCTTGGATGACGAGAGCAGAAGAGCTTCACGTCAAAAGAAAGAAGGCAGCTTACGTAAAGTGGAGGAAGCAAGGGTCTTGCTCAGCTCTAGAGGATTACAGGCAGGCAAGGAAGGAGCTCAAAAATGGTCTGAAGGGATCAAAGTTTGTGAGAAGATTTGTAGCTCGGGATGCTCGTTGCTGTGGTTCTGTTCGCCAAGCTGGAAAGTTTTGTTGCAAACGTTTCGTCCCCTGTCTAGGTGACATCCTCAGTGCTTGGGAGCCTCCTGTGAAGCGCTTCTGTGGTGTTTCCTCCAACATTTATAGTGGCCTGTCCCTGCCGCTTCCGGTTGTCAGTTTCAGCTGTCCGCTGTAGTGGCCGGTATATTGGGTCCAGGTCGATGTGTTTGTTGATGGAGTTTGTGGATGAGTGCTATGCTTCTAGGAATTCCCTGGCTGTTCTTTGTTTCGCATGCCCGATAATGGTAGTGTTGTCCCAGTCAAATTCATGTTGCTTGTCGTCTACGTGTGTGGCTACTAGGGATAGCTGGTCGTGTCGTTTCATGGCTAGTTGATGTTCATGGATTCGGATTGTTAGCTGTCTTCCTGTTTGTCCTTTATAGTGTTTTGTGCAGTCCTAATGTAGTGTACAAAATCCCATGCAAGGACTGCACAAAACAGTGCAGTCTGGATACAGAATTGGCTGGTCGACAGAAGACAGCGAGTGGTAGTGGAAGGAAAGTATTCTGCCTGGAAGTCAGTGGTGAGTGGTGTTCCACAGGGCTCTGTTCATGGGCCTCTACTCTTTGTAATTTTTATTAATGACTTGGATGAGGAGATTGAAGGATGGTCAGCAAGTTTGCAGACGATGCAAAGGTTGGAGGTGTCATTGACAGTATAGAGGGCTGTTGTAGGCTGCAGCGTGATATTGACAGGATGCAGAGATGGGCTGAGAGGTGCCAGATGGAGTTCAGCCTGGATTAAAGCGAAGTGATGCATTTTGGAAGGTCGTACTTGATACTTGAGTTCAGGATTAAAGACAGGATTCTTGGCAGTGTGGAGGAACAGCAGAATCTTGGTGTGCAGATACATAGATCCCTTAAAATTGCCACCCAAGTGGACCGGGTTGATAAGAAAGTATATGGTGTTTTTGGCTTTCATTAACAGGGGGATTAAGTTTAAGAGTCGTGAGAGCTTGTTGCAGCTCTATAAAACTTTGGTTAGACCGCACTTGGAATACTGCGTCCAGTTCTGGTCGCCCTATTATAGAAAAGATGTGGATGCTTTGGAGAGGGTTCAGAGGTGGTTTACCAGGATGCTGCCTGGAATGGAGGGCTTATCTTACGAAAAGAAGTTGACTGAGCTCGGACTTTTTTCATTGGAACCAAGAAGGAAGAGAGGGGACCTGATTGAGGTATACAAGATAATGAGACGCATAGATAGAGTTGATAGCCAGAGACTTTTTCCCAGGGCAGAAATTGTTAACACAAGGGGTCATAGTTTTAAGCTGTTTGGCACAAAGTATAGAGGGGATGTCAGAGGCAGGTTCTTTACGCAAAGAGTTGTGGGAGCATGGAATGCGTTGCCAGCAGCAGTTGTGGAAGCGAGGTCATTGGGGATATTTAAGAGACTGCTGGACACGCATATGGTCACAGAAATTTGAGGGTTCATACATTAGGTTTATCTTACATGAGGATCAATGATCGGCACAACATCGTGGGCTGAAGGGACTGTTCTGTGCTGTACTGTTCTGTGTTCTAAAGGGAATTAGTTGTCAAAACATCTCTGCAGACAAAGGCTGGTAAAAGGTAGGAAACAAGCCATGGACCTTGGGCACCCTGGATTGGAGGCCTGAACAAGATGAAGTCTTACACAAAACTAAAAGCCCAATTAATCTCAGCGCAAGGGATGAGACCATCTGAAGCGAGTAAAGACTTCCACATATACTGTAATAGTGAGAGAGAATTCTACTCAGCGGTAGTGGCTCAAGCCCATGGAGACAAACAATGCCTATAGGATACTATTCTACTGCGGAAAGACCCATGGTAAACGGGTTACCCAGGTGTATAGCCACCTTAGACTGTGCCATATGGGCCGTGAGGATAAGTGAGCCAATAGTAATGATGGGGAAAATTATTTTATATATCAGGCACACCGTGGTAGAAATGTTAAATATGGGGAAATTATGTTGCGTCTCTAACATGAGAAGGGCAAAGTGGAAAGCAGTTCTTCTGCTACCCACCAAATCTATAACCGTTGTACGGGATACCCGGGAGAATGCAGCGGAAGGTGATGGTGAGCCACACGAATGTGGGAATGTAGACGATGAAGTAGAGGAGAATAGGATAAAAGGTGTGCCTCTGGAGGCACCAGATGAAATCCTGCTTGTGGACGAATCTCAGAAATATGTAGATGAGTCACTACAAACAGGATGGGTGGTAGTGAATGTGGGCCGATGAGTAGTCTGAGTGGGAAGAATAGAGGGAGGTTTATTGGCACAGGTGACAGAGTTATACTCCTTCACAGAGATGATGGGAAGGAGGGTTAATATATACACTGGGGAAAAAGGGGATTTGTTACAGTGGAAGGCACCCCAATCAAATAATAGAAACCTTATTGGAGGCCAGCGAGCTCCCATTGAAGGCTGCAGTGCTGATGGTAAAGGCCCACCAGAGGGAGCCATACAAACAAAACCCTGAATGGCACATTTTCAAGGGGAACCCAGCTGCTGATAAAGCAGCTCAGTCAGCCCTAACAACAAAAGACATCCAACCTATGTCAGCTACCTTCATTGAGAATGACCCCACCATTAGTATTAGCGCAGCAGGTCAGGCAGCATCCAAGGAACAGGAGAATCAAACGTCGATTCTCCTGTTCCTTGGATGCTGCCTGACCTGCTGCGCTGTTCCAGCAACACATTTTCAGCTCTGATCTCCAGCATCTGCAGTCCTCACTTTCTCCACCATTAGTATTACCTAACTACATGCTGATACTCCTGAGGGAGAATGGGCTAGGTGGAAAGCATAAGGGGCCACACCGGATGGAAAAGGCATCTGGAGATTAAACAACAAGATGATGGTCCCTGAGTGCAGTCAACACATCCTAATGCAATTATACCATGGCTTGTCTCACGTGGGGCGAGACACTATGATGACCAGCATTGGAAAGGAATGGCGGTGGAAAGGCAAGGGCAGGGACATAGCACGTTACTGTCACCAGTGTGTGATGTGTGCCCAATATAACCTGGGCAGGCCCATCAAGATCAGGATGGCACACCAGCCATGCCAAAATGGACCCTGAGAGCATATACAGATAGTTTTTCCGGAATCACTTTCCCAATCCCACGAGAAGACATACTACCTGGCAGTTATTGACAAATTTACCAGATGGGTAGAAGCATGTCTGACTTGGAATTGTTCAGGTAACACAGTCGTTAAGATTCTGGCTGGTGACGTCATCCCCAGATGGGGAGTGTTGCTCCAGATTGATTCTGACCAGGAGATCCATTTCACCGGAAGCGTGGTAAAAACCATATGTCAGCTGATGGGCATCAAACAAAAATTCCACATATCCTACCATTCCCAAACTTCAGGAATGGTAGAGCTTATGAACAGAACCCTTAAAACATCCCTAGCTAAAGCTATGCAGGACTCGGGGGAAAAAGGTGGTCAGAGGTCTTGCCTGCGATGCTGGTGAGACTCAGGGCAATCACAAGCAGCACAACTGGATTGACCCCAAACAAATTGATGACCAGCAGAGCAATGCAACTGCCTGTATCTATCATAACAGGAGGTCCCAACGATCGGCCTACTCAGAGATAGAATACGGCACTATGTGCTGGATCTAAGCGCCCAGTTAAAGGACATACGCAAAACATTGACAGACAAACAGGAAGGACAAAATGAACAGAGAGAATTAAAGGTTTCCCCGAATGTCCCGCCAGCAGAGAGCAAAGTTACGGTAAAGATCCTACCCAGGAAACCTGGGTTTGCCCCAAAATGGAATAGCCCCATGAAATTGTCTCCAGTGGAGACACTTGCACTTGCATAGATATGCGAGGGAAGGGTATCTGGAAACACTGGCCCCAAGTTAAAAAGTATACGGGCACCAATTGAGATCTTGAATGATAGTTTGATTCACAGAATGGCCCTCTATTAGACCTCCAAGCAAGCTGATCGGGAGTGCGGGAAGTTGCGTGCGGGCAGTATAGCGTTTGGAACATCATTCAAATAGAGTGATAAGATTTGCTTTTGTGGGTAATTTTGGATCTTGACCTTAGTAGCCACCAGCCTGGTAGCACCCAGGCCAAAGAGGAAGCTGCATGTTAACACCTACCTTTACATATCCTACATGCATGCACAAAGAGTTAATGCCTCCAATTGCAGGGGTTTGTACTCAAATACCCAGACATTCTAAAGAAGGTCTCCCTCTCCATCCAGTCCCCTTTAATAAATCCAAAATGGCAGAATAGTTGATATACAGGGAAAACTGAACAAGGTCAAATGAACATGGTTACCAATGTTACCATTAGTAAACTCCCAGAATAGCAAAGAATGATGGGAAAAGGTCGGGGATCATCTGAATTGATTCCCAGTATGGTACCACTCTGAATATAACAAAAGCTGGTATCCCCCTCATTTCACCCTCGTAGGTGTCTTGGAGACTGGGGAGTTTACTGAGACAATATGTCTACTTTGGAATGGTTCGACAAGCATGTCCAAATTGCGAGAGAGTTTCTGTAATCCATTCCTAAATATATCTGACTCCTAAATATATCAGACCACAGATAACAAAGGTATCCTTGATGTAAGGGCCTCCAACCTGATTGGGGGCCCTAATGAGACTTTCATAACAACGTTGAAGGTTCAGCAAGCAGAGAATTTAACATACTACAATGGCACTTATTTTGTCCGCAGCCACAATGCTTACCCATGGCTCCCATATAACTGGTCCGGCACGTTACCTGGTCGATGTAATTCCCTTTCTTCGTACCTATAGTTCGCTGTACCAGCACCATAAAAATACATCTGTTTAGATCTAAGTGGGCTATTACTGAGGCTGAGCAATTCTTTCTGATTGCCTTTCCCTCATGTGGAACCTTCAGGGCTGCAAAAGTGTTGATAATCATGGTGTGCACCGAGAAAATAGCGAATGAAACGGCTGACGGGTTTGCACAAACAAGTGTTACATTGCATGGGCTGAGTGTTGAAACAATCACCCTTCGTACTGTTGCAGTGCAGAATTGGTTAGCTCTAGATTATCTGTTACCTTCACAGGGTGGTATTTGTACCATTATAGGGTCCGAATGTTGTACATACATCCCGGCCGCCTCAGAAAACATAACTAACCTAGTGGACTATATACAATGGGAATATGATAAAATTACAGAGGAGGGGAAGCAATTCCATGAATACAATCCACAGGGATGGACTGGCTGACTATTAGGCAGATCTTGGGGCTCATATCTAATGCACAGATTAATCACTTTGCTTGTAATTGTCATAACCTACTACATTATCATTGCACTATTTAACTGTTGCAAAGTTATAGCCGTGCAAATTATGTCAGGAGCTAGTATACAAGCCAAAAGAACAGAGCCACTGATAAAAGACTTTGAGCCTGATGGATGCCCCAGTGACATTTTGCCGTAATTGGTCAAGGGGAGAGGCGGTTCCATTCCCAGGACCAAAAGGGGTGACTGAAGGCAGAGAGGAATGAAATAATATATAAGGTCTTGTAGCAATGTAATTAACACATGGTAACACCTCAGGAAGACTCCATAGTTATCTGTAATAATGTTAGTGTGTCACAAAGTGAGCATCAGACATGTAACGACCCTTGATCAGCAAATCAAATCAAGGAGGACAAAGGGCAAGAAGACACTTGCGGAAGAGCTTGTGAATACAGCAATGAACACGTGGTGTACAAACCAAATCATGGAGGACAAAGGCTATCAAGCTGCAACAACTGCTGATAACAGCGATCGGGAACAAAGACGGTTTCTTGTGAAATGTAGATTCATAAAGTTGTATAAATAGACTAGCCCAAGCTGTATTTAATGAGAAGTCCAGGCACCCCTTTGAGGACTTGACTTCTCTCAAAAGATTTTGTCAATAAACTCTGTGTTCGACCGACTATTGATCTGAGCATGATAGTATTTTATCAACAACAGCTGATATGTTTCTCAACCCATTCTCCTGCCTTCTCCCCGTATCCATTGATCCGTTATTAATCAAGGACCTTTTTATCTCTGCAGCCCTCTGCAGTAATAGGCTCCCGAGATTCACCACTTTCTGGTTGATGAAATTGCTCCTCATCTCAGTTCTAAAGAATTGACCCTTCACTCTGAGGCAATGCCCTCAGGTCCTAGCCTCTCCTACTAATGGGAACGTCTTCTCCACATCCACTCAATCCAGGCCTCTCAGTATTCTATAAGTTTTAATAAGATCCCTGCTCATCCTTCAAAGCTCCATCAGATACAGTCCTCAATCGCTCCTCATATGACTAGCTCTTCATCCCCAGGATCACTGTTGCAAACTTCTTCTGAACCTCCTCCAATGGCACACATCCTTGCTTAGAAATGAAGCTCACAATATTCCAAAGCAGTCTGGCCAAACTTATACAATCTCATCTGTATATCCCTGTTTTTGTATTCTAGTCATATTAAAAAGGAAGGCTAAAATTATAATTGCCTTCCTAATTTCCAGCTGAATCCTTCCGCATCCACCCTGTGCAGAGACTTCAAGGTCATATATCCTTCAATCATGTCATCTCCAACTCTTCAAACTTCAGCGGATACAAGCCTAGATTTCCCAACAACGTTTGGGGAGGAAAGCAAAAACCCAAAGTCATATTCCAGGGACATGAGTTTAAACTCCAACACGTCAGCCAGTAAAGTTGAATTTCAATTCATAAAATCTGAAAATGAGCGATCATTAATTGTAATAGAAACCTATCTGGGTGACCATTGTCTTACAGAGAAGGTAACCTGCTGTCCTTCCAGCCCATCATGTGACTCCATTACCGCTCTCAAGGGCAACCAGGAATGGAATGGGAAGGGAGAACTGGAATTTCCAGTGATATCCATATTCTGTGAAATGAAATTTTAAGGAAATGGAACGTGAATTTGTATCATTCTCTTTATAGCTTTTTTTTCATTCAAGTGATGTGGGTATCATTGGCAAGGCTAGCATTGATTGTCCATCCCTAATTGCCCCTAAAAAGTTGCTGGTCAGTTGTCTTTTTGAACTGCTGTGGTCCAAGCAGGTAGCTTTGTCCACACTGCTGCTTGAAAAGGAATTCCAGGATTTTGATCCAGTGACAGTGAGGGAACAATGCCGCAATTCAAAGTCAGGTTTGGATGGAATTTTAAGGGCAACTTTGCAGGCAATAATATTTCCAAACACTTGCTGCCTTCATCCTTCTCAGTAGGAGAGTTTGAAGATTTGGGAGAGTACTGTTGAAAGAGGAGGCTTTGTGAGTTGCTGCAGTGAGCCTTGCAGATGGTACACACTATTGTTTCTGTGCCTTGGGAGTCTTCAGATGATGGATGGATGTCAATCAAATGGTGCATATTAACCTGGATGGTATTAAAATTTGTAGGTGTTATTGAGGCTCCATTTTACCCAGGCAGGTGGGTTGGATTCTCTCTTATTGGAGAACACAGAGTTATTATGGCAGCTGTCGGACCTCACTGGGTTCATACAGGTGATTAGCAAAATAACCTAATCTGTCCCATTTCCTCCTCTATTCCTGTAACCCTGCAACTTTTTTTTTCTGCTGTTTATTTAAGTTTGTTTGCAAATGAGCCACCATCTCCACTTCAAACACCCTTGTAGATTGCAAATTCCAGTTAATTATTTTTTGATGTAAACATGTTCTTCCTTAGACCCCCCTGCATCATTTCCCAAAACATTAATTCTGTGTCAGTCCATCCTTGTGTCAATGTTAATGGGAACAGCTTTTCTTTGTTCCCTTCACATAAAACTTGTTATAATTCTGTGCATCAAATCCAATCTCCATTCATTCTCCGTTGCTCCAAGCAGAACAAAGCCAGCTTTTCTAACCTTGTCTCAAAACTAAATCCTTCATCCTTACAGCAATTCTGCGAAATCCTTTCTATACACTCAATAACCCCCACATTCTAAAGTATGGTGACCAGCATGATGCGCAATATCTTAGCTGTGAAATAAAATAGGTTCATGCTCAGAACTCCCATGTACAAAGTCCAACACCCCAAACACTTTACCAATTCTCTGTCGAACCTCCTGTCCTCATTTTAGATTTAGATTAGATTAGACTCCCTACAGTGCGGAAACAGGCCCTTTGGCCCAACCAGTCCACACTGACCCTCCAAAGAGTAACCCACCCTGATCCATTTCCCTCTGACTAATGTACCATGGGCAATTTAGCATGACCTGCACATCTTGGAATGTGGGAGGAAACTGAGGGTTGGGACCGTAATTTCTGTTAAATTTGTCCACACTTGCAGGCAAAGTGTCCCAGTGGTTTGCCATCACCCTTTTCAGGAATGCCTGACCAGGGAACTCTCCTGCTCATACTGCCAATCAATTGTATTGGAATTACAAATTGTACTTTTTGTAGCAAACATGTCCTACTGTGGGACTGAATCCCAGAGCTTCTAGTCTAGAAATAGAAACACTACCACTGTGCCACAAGATCCCTTCTGCATTACTAATTATTCTCTTTCAGAATGTCCTTCAACCTTCCAAGATCAAAGCACAGGTCCATCTGTCCCTGTAGAATATTTGGAACTATGTTTTCAAGTCTATATTGCCACTTCCTTTCCTTTCTGCCATAATGCATCACCTCACACTTCTCTATTAAATTTCATCTGCGATTTGTCTGAGAATTCTGTCCTTTTGCAGTTGATTGGTATTATGCTTAGATTTAATTCGACGATTGTCACCTGGCACTTATGTGGTGCAAATGTTCAAATGTTACTTGCCAAGCAATCCAATTATGCCCCTTTGAATGTTTTCCAGGTCTTTTTGCATGCGATCATGGATTACTTAATTATCTTAGATTGAGAATGGAACTGAAAACACTGCACAATTATTATAAAAATCTGATTTCTGACTTTCTGTTGAAGGAAAGATCATTGTTTAAGCAGTTGAAGATGGGTGGGCCTTAGATACTGTACTAAGAACTCATGGGACTGAGGTGATAAGGTTCAAACAATCACAGTAATTTTGTTCTGTGCCAGTTATGATGCCATAACTTGGTTTTATATCCAAACTCGTATGGATTTCAAGTGACCAAAAAGTCCTTTATGCCACATTTTGTCAAATGCTGCTTTGAGACGATGAGCAGTCAACTCTCACCTCACCTCTTGCATTTAGTTCTTTTATTCAAGCTTGGTCGAAGGGTACAGTAAAGCCTGGAGTCAGGTGGTCCTGGAAAAATCTAAATTGTGAAGTGGGAAGCAGCTCATTGGTGAATAGGTGATATCGGATAGTCGAGTTTCTGACACCTTCCCACATTTCGCCAATGATTGAGAGTAGACTGGTGGGGTGGTCATCGGTTGAAATGAATTTGTCCTTTTATTTATGGACAGAACACAGCTAAGCAATGTTTCACATTGTAAGACAGATACAGCTGTGGTTGAATAGCTGACTAGGGAAATGGCTAATTCTGGAGTGAAAATGTTTCATACGATAGATAGAATGCAGTCCAGGCCTAATCTCCTTTCCTTTATTCAGTGCATTCAGTTATTTTTCAATATTTTCTGGATTGATTTGAATTGGCAAAAAATTGTAGCTGTAAAGGGAGGGACCTCAGAAGGACACCAGAATTGTCCACTTGATACTTCCATCTGAAAACATCATGCTTCAATACAATTCAAATTTTACTGTCTAATGGAAATGTATTTTGGCGACTTTGTTTTTCATGAAAAAGTATATCTAAATATATAATTAGCAATGACAAAGAAAAATAATATCGTAAAAGCATGAAGAAAATAAACAGGAATGATGGCGTAATTTAAAATCCCATTTTTCATGGTTCAGTGCTGTCTTGAAAATGATCTTTTGCCATAGTAATGGAAGTGAAGGTGATTACT
The DNA here is from genome assembly GCF_037043375.1 of Chiloscyllium plagiosum. Taxonomy (NCBI): domain Eukaryota; kingdom Metazoa; phylum Chordata; class Chondrichthyes; order Orectolobiformes; family Hemiscylliidae; genus Chiloscyllium; species Chiloscyllium plagiosum. Next base: position 61,025,513 of record NW_028270139.1, on the reverse strand, counting down.
GGACAATGGTTTTTGCCTGATAACAAGCAAAAACCAATGAGGTAACAGGTGTAGGAGGAATGAGCTCAAGATCTTCATCATTTAGTATTCCATCTCGATGATAGCTGTTCATTTAAGAGCCAGCAGCTCAGGTCCTGATTAACTTATTGCTGGCTACTCTACAGGGATATTGACTATTTTTGTATGATTTACATTAATGCAAGATTGGCTCTCTGCCCATTCCTTTCCTCTTAAGGGTTTTCTTGGCTAACTCTGACTGCTTCAAGAATTTGAAATGTGTTCAAGGAGTTCTGGTAGTGTTTGCAGAAAATGTACTCTTCTCCACTTATGCATTTTTTTTCAACTTTTCCTGTGATTCAAGGGCACAGGCTCCTCTGCACGTTCCTACTACTGTCAGCCTGTCCTTATCTTACCCATGCCTTCACAAAAGAAAAATAAATAATAAAATTAGATGGACTGTCCAGCAACAATCCAGGCACAGAATATGACAAAGATACAACTAGCTCATTTGAACTTTGTAAAGTTCTCCTCACTAATATTTCAGGCCTTGGAAACAGTCAAACAACCACCTGACACAGCTATACTTATAGAATCATCCCCTTCAACCAACATGTCAGAATTTCCCACCAATACCTGCAGTGCCACAAGGTATACCCATCAGGAGTGGTGTCTCAGTGATATACAGTCAGGAGGTAAGGCCCTGGAAGTTCTCAAATTTTTCTCCAGCCTTGTAGTTTGTAATAACATCCTGGTTTCAATGATCGTCAAGGATGAGAATGTTTGTGGAGTTTTCTGCTCCAATTAGTTATTAGCCATTGTTAAGAATCACCAACACCAGGTTTTAGTCCAACAGGTTTATTTAGAAGTACTAGCTCTCAGAGCACTGCTTCTTCATCAGGTGGTTGTGGAGTATAAGATCCTAAGACACAGAATTTATAGCAAAAGGTTACAGTATCACACAGCAATATAATGAACAAACCTGGATTGTCAAGTCTTTCATCTTTTAGAATGTGTTGCAAGTTTCGATTTATTAATGTGTAAATCCCAGATCTTTTTTTAAGTCACCTTCAAGATAACTTAAGGTTTTAAAACACAAGGTGACATCACAGCTCAGACCTGCATTCGAAAAGATGAAAGACTTAACAATCCAGGTTTGTTCAATATATCGCTGTATGACACTGTAATATTTTGCTATAAATTCTGTGTCCTATGATCTTGTCTCCACAATCACCTGATGAAGGAGCAGTGCTCCAAAAGCTAATGATCCCATATAAACTTGTTGGACCATAACCTGCTGCGATGTGATTTTTAACTTGGTCCACCCAAGTCTAACATCGGCTCCTCCACATCATTATTAGCTATTGCCATTCATGACTGGATATGGCAGAATTGGAGAATGCTTACTGCACTATTTGATGTCAGATAACTCAAGAATGCTGTTTCCATTGATTGGAATGGTTGTAGTTGTGTATTATCACTCCATCAGTTTGGTAGCTCATTTTTATTTATTGTGGTTGCTCCCATCCTGGTCTCTTGGACTGCACACATAACCAGGGTTTATCCCTTGGCATAATGGAAATAGAGAAGTGAGGAATATGCTGGATCAAGTAATTGCAAATTGTGGATGAAAACAATTTTGCTGTTGCTAACCCACAGAACTTCTTGGTTGCCCAGTTTTGAGCTGTGCAACTGTGAAACTATCGGGACTAACTTAGTGATTGTGCTACATAGCATTATTGAGTGCTGTGTCAGAGTGAAAACAATTCTTTGCCACTTTTACCAATATTGCCATGGAGAGCTGAATCCACAACATATTGGTGAAGTAGGATTCCTGAAGAACAGGTCAGGTGCATATTCCCCGTTGTGGATTCTCTCACAGATTGTTGGACAGTTCTGTGCTTCACGATTTGGTCAGCTTGTTCAGTAATGGTTTACTGAGTCAGATTTGGAGATAAACTTTGAAGATTTCCATTCAATGTAAATTCTGTATCTTTGCTACTCTCAGTGTTTCTGCCAAATAGTGTTGAATGTACAGGAGACGGAGTAGGAGGAGAGTAGGCTTTAATTAACACATTGTCTTGTTCATATTTAACCCAAAGTTATGAATCTTCAATGGGTCCAGGGTCAATATTAGGAAGTCCCAGGGCCATTGGTCCCAGTTGCATACCATTGTGATTCTTCGTATTGCAAGTGTATCCTGTACCATGAAAGAAGGTGAAGAAAAGGTCTGGGATGTTGTCGGAAACATATGATTTGGTGAGTACACAACTGCTTGGTTGTAATAATTTTGACACATCATCAGATGTTGGTGAGGAAGAATTTGCAGTGTCAACAGAGCTGGATACGCATTTACCTTTACCAGTATTGCTGGGTGATACTTCTAGAATTAGTTATTTTTACTTTTACAAAGCTGTTTGATAAAATTGAATGGCTTGATAAGCATATGCCATAAAAAAAAAATCAAGAATCAATCAAAAATCAAAGTTTGGGTGTGGAGTAAAATACAGGTCAGATTTTCTTTCTTGTGTGTGTTTTAAGTGTGATTTTTTTTTAGTAACACAATTGTAAATGTATCATGAAAACACCCCACTATTTTGGGAATTAAATTCCTAGCTCTTGACTATTAGTATAGTCAGAGAGTCATAGAGATGTACAGACCCTTCTGTCCAACCTATCCATGCCAACCAGATATCCCAGCCAAATCTAGTCCCACCTGCCAGTACCCATATTCATCCAAATCCTTCCTGTTCATATACACATCCAGGTGCTTTTAAAATGTTGCAATTGTTCCAGCCTCCACCACTTCCTCATGCAGCTCATTCCATATACATACCACCCTCAACGTGAAAAAGTTGCCCCTTAGGTCTCTTTTACATCTTTCCCCTCTCACTCTAAATCTACGCTCTCCAGTTCTAGACTCCCTGACCCCAGGGAAGAGGCTTTGTCTATTTATCCTATCCATGCCCCTCATGATTTTATAAACCTCTAAGGTCACATCTCAGCCTTCAATGCTCCATGGAAAATAGCTCCAGCTTTTTCAACCACTCCCTATAGCTCAAATCCTCCAACCCTGGCAACATCCTTGTAAATCTTTTTTTTAACCTTTTCAAGCTTCACAACATCCTTCACGTAGGAAGGAGGCCATAATTGCAAGCAATATTCCAAAAAATGATCTAACCCACATCATGTACAGCCGCAACATGATTTCCCAATTCCTGTACTCAATACTCTGATCAATAAAGGAAAGCATACCAAATGCCTTCTTCACTATCCTATCTACCAGAGACTCCACTTTCAAGGAGCTATGAACCTGCACTCCAAGGTCTCTTCGTTCAGCAACACTCCCCAGGACTTTACCATTAAGTGTATAAGTCCTGCTAAGATTTGCTTTCCCAAAATGCAGCACCTCGCATGTATCTGAATTAAACTCCATCTGCTACTTCTCAGCCCATTGGCCCATCTGGTCCAGATCCTGTTGTAATCTGAGGTAACCTTCTTCGTTGTCCACTACACCTCCAATTTTGGAGTCATCTACAAACTTACTAACTGTACTTATGATCATATCCAAATCATTCCCTTTGGATTATTGGATAATTAACATAACTACTAGTCTACCATTTCCTTATATATTCAGCAACATGACTAACACCACTGGGGTGCTATCACATTAGGTAATGCCATTGTGTTATCTAGTTTGCACATGCAGTCATATTGGAAACAGACCGTTTTCTTAGAATCCTATTACCGCTTTTTGTTTTGACAATTATGATGTTATTAATAGTTATGATTCAAGATTGACAACTCAGATCACAATTTCACCTAAGATACAACAAAGTTGAAGAGATGGATTTTACAGCTGAGAATGTAAAGGGAGGGAAAAGAGAGACAGGGTGGTGAAAGCATTTGGCACACTTCCCTCATTGCTCTGAGCACTGAGTATAGGAGTTGCAATGTTATGGTACAATGCACAAGACATTTGTGAGGCCCTTTTGGAATGCTGTGTACAATTCTGGCCATTCTGCTATTAGAAGGATTTTGTTAAACTGGAAAAGGTGCAGAAAAAAATTTCAAGGATGTGGCTGGAGATATAAGGTCTGAGTTATAAGGAGAGTCTGGATAGGCTGGGCCTTTCTTACCTGGTGGTTCAGTGGCTGAGGGGTGACTTACAGAGGTTTCTAAAATCATGAGGGACATGGATCAGGTGGATAGCTGTGGTCTTTTTCCCAGGGTAGAGGAGTCCAGGACAACAGATTATAGGTTTAAGGTGAAAGTAGAAAGATTTAGGGAGGCACATTGGTTAGCACTGCTGCCTCACAGCGCCAGAGACCCGGGTTCAATTCCCGTCTCAGGCAACTGCCTGTGTGGAGTTTGCACATTCTCCCTGTGTCTGTGTGGGTGTGCTCAGGTTCCCTTCCACAGTCTAAAACTGTGCAGGTTAGGTGAATTGGCCATGCTAAATTGCCCATAGTATTAGGTGAAGGAGGGAATGAGTCTGGGTGGGTTACTCTGTGGAGGGTCAGTGTAGACTTGTTGGGGTGAAGAGCCTGTTTCCACACTAAGTAATCTAATCTAACTTGAGGGGTAACCTTTTCACAGAGTATGGTGCTTGTCAGAAGGAGTGTTAGAGGAGAGCACAATTACAACATTTAAAAAGTATTTGGACAGGTACATGAATAGGAAACATTTGGAGGGACATGGACCAATGGGACTAGTTAAGTTTGGGATACCTGGTCGGCATGGACGAGTTAGATCAAAGGGTTGGTTTCTGTGTTGCATGACTCAGAGGAAAAAGTACACAGGGAGTAGAAAGAAGAGAAAAGTGAATAAGATGATGAATAAAAAGTGGTGCAAGAGAGGAGATAAGGAAGATAAGAAGGGAAATGGGGGATTTACACAGGGGAGGACAAAGGACTAAAATAATGGGGAACAATAAGAGATAGACTAAAAATAGAAACAGGAGGGGAAGGGAGATGAAATGAGAAGGGGAAATGAAGTGAAAGCAGTAAAAAGGAGGCCAAAACAGGAGCGGGTTGGGAAAATAACTTCCGCTTTATTTCTGAGCTGGCTGTAGTGTGTCTAGGCTTGATCCTGAGAGAAGTCATTATGGTGTTACTAATGTTAGCAAACTGTAACATTGAAAGCCTTATTGCTGTGTAAACTGCAGCTGTAACTGATTCAGCAGTTAAATGCTGACACTAATACATTTTTCCATTGAGCTTGTGTATGACAGAGAATTGTCCAGTATTTTTTGAAATAGAAAGTTGCAACTCCTTTTAAACATAAAATGCACACAAGAATATTTTATATATTTCACAAACTAGTTTAAAAGTAATGTGAAATGGGAACAAATACAAAGATTATAATATAATAATAATAATTGAGGGAGCTGGACCAATCAATCCTCACCTCATCTAATCCTGTATAGTTCCTTTCTTATCTACAAATATTGGGGGAAGTATATGTAGATAAATAAAAAAAAAACTTCAAGAGTATCTGAAGAAGAATCGGGAATAATGTTTAATAATCCAAACAATCTTATGCATAATTCAGTGCCTTCAACACATAACCTCGATATGAAGAATGCATTTTGATGAACATTACATGTGAAAAAGAGATACAGCAGCTTCAGCTCAGTTGAATTGCTGAAATTACATTCTGAACAGCAGCAGTGAAAGCCCAATTGTTTGTAATTAGCATTTGACGATGTTGAAATGATATTGCTTTTTGCTTCTGTTCATATGATTTTTATATGCACGGTTATCAATGATTGGTAACAATAACAAATCAATTCAACTGACATCGCACTCGAGGATGTAATTCATAAATTCCATCTAAAGTCCAATACAGGTCGTTCTTCTCTAACACATATTTTGTCAACACGAATTGGCTATAATGCGATTGATGAACAGGGGATGCTGTTTCTAAAGCATGAACTTTTAAAACGTATGTTGGCTATAACACGATTATATTACCAACACTTTTGCTAATTATATTGCGGATTCTTGGATAGTGTGGGAACACACAGGAATGGAACTATCGTGATATGGAAGAAATGACTGCAGTTGATATAAACCTTGTGATCTCCATGTAGGTAACTATTTCCTGTTTTATTATTACACAATGCGACAGTGCTCAGAGATAAAATTGGGTGTGGAGCTTTTATATTGTTCAGAGAATTAAATGGATCTAAGTCAAACCTGATTAATTCTGTGAGGGTGACATTTTAACTATGTCTCTGGGGAAATGCTACATATAGGTGAAGAGAGACATCAATTAGACTCTCAATGTTTAGCAAAATTTGCAGATTTGCTTGCCTACCTTTTGTAAATTTTCCAATCTTGCCTTTTTGATGGAAGTTGAAGCTATCAAAGTTAGAAAACAAATGTAGAAGAAAAAAAATAATGGCCCCAGGGAATAGCTGAGGCAGAGACCACTGCTTCCTTAGGCTGAAGGGTAGATAAATATTTGAAGTAGGGAAGATTATTGAGCTATATGGAGAGAGCAAGGCAATGGGATTAATTCTTCAGATTGCTCGAGCAAGGAGCTGTCACAGGCAAAATGCGTTGAATGCTTTGCTGTGCTGCAAGGTCTGTGGTTTTATAGCTTTCTTTTTTTATATATTTTGGACACTACAAAATATGACGCCTGAGATCTAATGCTCTTGCACTAATCACAGAGATTAGACCTGATTTGAACCCTATCTGTCTGGATTCTAAATCAACATCCTTGGGGGCTCACATGCACTGCTATTTTAAACACATGGATTTTACGTTTCAGAAAGTCAGCCATCACAGACTGTCAGGGTCCACTGAATATATTAATATTGGTACACTCTGACATATTTAGAATGTAAAGCCATTTCAACTCGCATTTATAAATCATCCAAATTGACAATTGTGATGGTATTTGTATCTCAAAGTTATTCAATTTATGGATAAAGGTGAATTGAGCACAGGGTCATGTTGTCATAATATCCTCAAAGATTTCATTGATTATCATGGGTGTTGACATTGCTAGATTCTTTGGATAGAGGAGCACAGGGAAAATAAAGTGAAACAGTCTCAGGAACTCTCTTTAGCCTCTGCTTCAGCTGGATTTCTCAGCTGACTGCAGCTGAGAGAGTCTCTTTGTAGGAGGTCGTACCCACACACAGAGTTTGTATCCAGGTCAAATCTGATGAGCAGTGCATCCGGTCATTGCACTTTTCCAGGCAGGTTCACACAGATCCCCAGAGCTTCCTTCAACAGACCCTAATGTTTGCTGGAAGAGGGTTATCTTTTGTTCATGCTGCTAGCTGACAGTGCATGTAGTTACCACAAGATCTCTTCTTCACAGAGTGATGTCACTCAACTACAGGGAACAAGGCCCTCATCTCATACTCGGCTGTATTCAGTTGCAATAAATGAATCCTGTCTTTGCCTCAGCTAGCCAACGTGCATCTTCCCCATTGACTCAACAATTGGCACACAAGATCTCGGAACTTTGCAGCATGGTTGGTTAGCCTCTTCCACACACCATTATTAAATATACCAAATGTGATCATAGGGGCATCAAAACTAGGATTCTAATAACAGGAATAGGAAGAGCTACTTTTCCATCAAACCTCATTTAGCAAATAATCACTCCAGCAAAATCACGAGTCAATACTTACAAATGAACGCATTAAACATACCAATCCTTCATTTGAAATACCACATGGAGGGAGAAGGGGTTGAGTCCCACACTGAATGGGAGGACGAGGGTATTGGGTCAGGGTCTATGGAGGGTGTAGCTGGGTGTGAGAGAGGTAAATACAAGTTTAGTTGAATAGTTACTTGAGAATTAAACTAAGTATTTAATTATCTCAAGTTTTCTTTGTATACTTTCTTTTTATTTAATTTCATCAGCAATTTCCAAATTCTCTAATTTAAATGGAAACTTTCAGAGGGTTCCCAGTGTAGTAGAATTGCCAAGCATTGTATTCAATTTCCTGGTAGTGCACCTTCTATCTGTGCTGGAATAAACGGCCATCAGAAAGTGCTGGTCTAGAGACGAGAAGGAATTTCTCCTGCAGATAACTAGTTGTCTTTGGAATGCTAAAGACAGTCATTGAAGCTAGATCATTGTATACATTCAAGACTGAGTCACATTCTTATGAGACGCTTATTTTTCATTGATTTTGACAGAGGTTACAAATATGGAGAACCTAAACATTGAACACACAAACAAAATGCAAACCTGAAGTCTGGAATTGGTATTCAATACCTCAATTTCACTGCTCATAAATCACAATGATGAATCTACCACTGTTCTTTCATCATAAGCTAATAGACCGATCAATTCAATCCTTTGTTATCTAGGTGACCTTCAGGCAAAGTAAGAATGATTACTTAGACATGGATGTAGTGTAATCACTGTCAGTTATTTTCCAATGCCGCTTCTAGCATTTTGTAAGAGTCTCTGGTATGGATAAAATACATCCATCAATATAAGTCATGAGAAATCACTTTCTATTGTTATTACTTAAGAAATAAGAACTCAATCTGGACAAACACAAGGAAACTATACAGACGTAAAGCAGAGAAGTGAATAGATTTAGTCTCAATTAGTCTTAAAAAGGTGAATAAAGAATCATTTCCAAGGTCATGTTGCATCATTTTTTTGTGACTTCTCACGATCCTCAAGTTATTCTTAAACATATCTTCTCTATATAGCTAACCAGTTACGGACATAAAATTTTGTTGAGATTACTTTCAGCTCGCAATATCCTCCATGTGGCTTTTCTGACTGCCGAGTTGGAAACTAATAGGTCTGACTTGATGGTAAGTTTTACGATCCCTGTGAAGACCCATAATTATGACAGGTTTGAATTCAGTGACTGACTGAAAGGAATCTCGTGTAAAGATTTCAATTTTTAAGAAATTACTGTAACAAACAAATTAAGTGCAATGTCCAACACATTATGTAATTGGCAAATAATATTTTAAACTACAAAAAAGTTGCCTTAGAATTACCAATAACAGCTCATTGATACTTCGTAGAACTCTCTCTTTAGAATTGCAGGGCTTACAGGAACTAGTCTAATTCTATTTTCAGTTTCCAATGGGTTCATATTTCCCTGATTTTCCAATGTGTAATGTGAGGTGCCCATTGAAAGCTGGTTCCTTTAGCCTTCCTAAAACTACAGTGCAACTTGGTTCACCCAAGTGATTCCTTCCTCTGACCATATCAGGAAAAATCTCAGAACTTTAAATTCATGACAAGTCCCTTTCCTTAATAAGAAGATAAGCTATCAACATTCTTCCTCCCAGCTGCTGTTTGCTGGACCCTATAACATTATAGCAATAAAAACATGAAGCAGCCAATTACAAAGCACAGCTACATGTGCAACACATTTACAAAGTAAAGAAGTGTTGCTAATATCATATAAGGCATTAGTGAGAACACACCTAGAATATTGTGCCCAGTTCTGGTCTCCTTACTTGATGAAGGATGTGGTGGCATTGGATGCAGTTCAGTGGAGGTTCACCAGGTTGATTCCAGGGATGAAACGACTACTGTATGAGGAAAGGTTGAATAGCTTGGGCTGGTACTCACAGGAGTTCAGAAGGATGAGGGGGGTATCTGATTTATGAATATAAAATACTAAAGGGGATTGATAAGATGGATGTGAAACAGATGTTCCCCCTTGTGGGACAGCCTTGAACAAGAGGCCATGAATATAGAGTGAGAGGAGATAGGTTCAAAACTGAGATGAGGAGAAACTACCTCTCTCAGAGGGTGGTGAATCTGTGCAGTGGAGGCAGAATCAACCAACTGATTCAAGAAAGAAGTTGATCTGTTTCTGTTGAAAAATGGGAGAAAGGGTTTGAAGGGCAGAATTACCTACTCCCACCCTATTTTCTATGTTCCTACAATTGATTTTTCAATCAATGTATTGTCTATTTGTTAAATGTGCAGATTGAGGCTGCTTAGGGGTCAAATATTCATTAAAGCATTTGTGACATGCCGTTAGTCTTACAAGTTCAAAAAAGGCATGTCAATGATGTGGAAATCATCCACAGTTACTGTACTAAATGCCACTGTTGCTTGAAGGGCAACTCATATCCGTACAACTTTCAAGGGTTCTTTCTGAGCACACAGTGTGCAACCTCAGCTATCATGTTATGATGGCCTGTGCTGAATGCAGTGTGAAGTTCAATATTAGATGTAGGTCCAGGATTCGAAGGGTGGGGTTCTGCTGCGAGAGTATCCTCCTTGAAGACATTGAGTGACCAAGTAGCCAGTGAGCACTTGGACCGCATTAATACACACACAGAGCCTGAATATCAATCTCTGTTGCAGTCATTTCTATGCTGGTAAAAAGACTTTGACTATCCACCCATCCAGACTCTCAATTTTATCTACTTCTATCAGGTTGTCCATCAGTCTCTGATGCTCGTGTGAAAACAATCCAAGTTTGTTCAATCTCTCCTTATAACTAATATGCTCCAATTCAAGCAGCAACCTGGTCATCCTCATTTGCTCCTTCTTCAAGGCCTCCACATCCTTCCTATGGTGGGGTGACCAGAACTGCCCATAATACTCCAAATGTGGCATAAATAAACTCTTATACAGCTGCAATATAAATTGCCATTTGTAAACTTAGTCCCCTGTTGTCAGCCTTCTTTACCACCTTATCCAGCTGTGTTGCCACTTCGAGAGCCATGGATTTGCATTCCAAAAACCCATATCAATACTCCTGAAAGGTCCTAATATTTACTGTACACTTTTCTCTTGCAACTGACCTCCCAGAATGCATCACTTGTCCAGATTAAACTCCCCCTGTCATTTCTCTGCCCAGCTTTCCACTGATGTATATCCTGAAGTATCGCTTGATAACCTTCCTCACTATCCACAAGTCTACCTATTTTCATGCTGTCTGCAAATTTACTAAGCAAACCACCTACATTTTCATCCACATCATTTACATATATAAAATAAAACTATTACAAACAGCAGAGGTCCCAGCACTGACCCTTGCAAAACTGCAGATCACAGACCTCCAGTCAGATAAACACCCCTGCACATATATTCACTGTCTTCTACGATGAAGCCAATCTTGTATCCAACTTATCAACTCACTGTGGATCCTATAAAAGGACCTTGTCAATTGCTTTATGAAGTCCAAGTAGAGAATACCCACTGCCCCACCCTCAATCACCTTCGCTAATTCCTCAAAATACTCAATGGAATTTGTATAAGAAGACCTGACCCACATAAAACAAGGCTGTCTATCCCTAATTAGTCCATTCTTTTCCAAATGTGAGAAATTTCTGTCCTGAAGGATCATCTCCATCACTGACGTAAAACTCACCTTCCCATAAGTTTCCAGATTATCCCTTTTGCCCTTCTTAAACAAAAAAAAATCTGCTATTCTCAAGTTTTCTGAGACCTTGCTTGTGGTTAAAGAGGATACAAACATCTCTATTAAGTCCCAGCAATCTTGTCCTTTGCTTCCTGCGGTATGCTGGGATAGATCCCATCAAGCCCTGAAGACTTAACTACCTTATTTTTTTTTGAAAGAGACCTAAAATCGCAACCTTAATATTGACATGCCCTGCCAAATCAGTAGTCATCTCTTTAATCAATCATCTATATCCTTCACCTTTGTGAATGCTGATGCAAAATACTCATTTAAGGACCTCATCCACTTCCTTCCTTTGTCCTTGAGTGGACCTATCCTTTCCCTCGCTATCCTCTTGTTCGTAATATAAGTATAAAATGCTTTGGGATTCTCTTTAACCTGACTTGCCAAAAATATTTCATAGCCCCTTTCAGCCCTTCTAATTCCTTGTTTAATTTTTTTTCTGCTCCTTTTATATTCCTCAAAGGCCTGGTCACATTCCAGTTTGCTAAACCTTTCAGATGCTTCCTTTCTCTTTTGTTCAATTGCTGACCTGCACATCATCTGTGGAGGCCAATCATTTAATGTATTTAAGACAAAGGTGGATAAGTTCTTGATTGATAAGGGGATCAAGGGTTAGAAAGAGAAGGCAGGAGAATGAGGTTGAGAAGCATATCAGCCATGATTGAATGGTTAACCAGACTCAATGGGCTTAAAGGCCTGGTTCTGACCCTATGTATTTTGGTCTTATGGTCATGTTGACATACTGGACACTGGCAAGGTGCAGTTCATGGGCATTGGGAAAACTAATGATGATTTAGAGAAATTGAACAGTTAGGATGTCGTTATGGACAGGTAAACTGTGTGGCCTTAGAACATAGAAAAATACAGCGCAGTACAGGCCCTTTGGCCCTCGATGTTGCGCCGACCCAAGCCCACCTAACCTACACTAGCCCACTATCCTCCATATGTCTATCCAATGCCCGTTTAAATGCCCATAATGAGGGAGAGTCCACCACTGCTACTGGCAGGGCATTCCATGAACTCACAACTCGCTGAGTAAAGAATCTACCCCTAACATCTGTCCTATACCTACCACCCCTTAATTTAAAGCTATGCCCCCTCGTACTAGCTGACTCCATACATGGAAAAAGGTTCTCATGGTCAACCCTATCTAAACCCCTAATCATCTTGTACACCTCTATCAAGTCACCCCTAAACCTTCTTTTCTCCAATGAAAACAGCCCCAAGTGTCTCAGCCTTTCCTCATACGATCTTCATACTAGACCAGGCAACATCCTGGTAAACCTCCTCCGCACCCGTTCCAGTGCCTCCACATCCTTCTTATAGTATGGTGACCAAAACTGCACACAATACTCCAGATGCCGCCGCACCAGAGTCTTATACAACTGCAACATGACCTCAGGACTCCGGAACTCAATTCCTCTACCAATAAAAGCCAGTACGCCATATGCCTTCATTACCGCACTATTTACCTGGGTGGCAACTTTCAGAGATCTGTGTACATGGACACCAAGATCCCTCTGCTCATCCACACTACCAAGTATCCGACCATTAGCCCAGTACCCCATCTTTTTGTTACTCTTACCAAAGTGAATCACCTCACACTTACCTACATTGAACTCCATTTGCCACCTTTCTGCCCAGCTCTGCAACTTATCTATATCCCGCTGTAACCTGACACATCCTTCCTCACTGTCAACAACTCCACCGACTTTCATATCATCCGCAAACTTGCTCACCCAACCTTCTAGCCCCTCCTCCAGGTCATTTATAAAAATGACAAACAGCAATGGTCCCAAAACAGATCCTTGCAGAACACCGCTAGTAACTGCACTCCAAGATGAATCTTTACCATCAACTACTACCCTCTGTCTTCTTCCAGCCAGCCAATTCCTAATCCAAACCTCCAACTCATTCTCAATGCCATACCTCCGTATGTTTTGCAGTAGCCTACCATGGGGAACCTTATCAAACGCCTTACTAAAATCCATATACACCACATCTACCGCTTTACCCTCGTCTACCTCCTTAGTCACCTTCGCAAAGAATTCAATAAGGTTTGTGAGGCACGACCTGCCCTTCACAAAACCATGCTGACTATCCTTGATCACATTATTCCTATCCAGATGTTCATAAATCCTATCCCTTACAATTCTCTCTAAGACTTCGCCCACAACAGAAGTGAAACTCACCGGCCTATAGTTTCTAGGGTTATCCCTACTCCCCTTCTTGAACAAGGGAACCACATTTACTATCCTCCAGTCTTCTGGCACTATTCCTGTAGACAACGAGGACATAAAAATCAAGGCCAATGGCTCTGCAATCTCCTCCCTTGCTTCCCAGAGAATCCTAGGATAAATGCTATCAGGCCCAGGGGACTTATCTATTTTCACCCTTTCCAGAATTTCCAACACCTCTTCCCTACATACCTCAAAGCCGTCCATTCTAATTAATCGTGACTCAATATTCACATCGGCAACAATGTCCTGTTCCTGAGTGAATACTGACGAAAAGTATTCATTCAGTGTCTCCCCAATCTCTTCAGCCGCCACACGCAATAGAAAGCCTTTGGGTTTTCCCTAATCCTACCAACTAAGGACTTTTCATGTCCCCTCCTTGCTGCTCTTAGTTCTCTCTTCAGATCCTTCCTGGCTACCTTATAACTCTCAATCGCCCCAATTGAACATTCACGCCTCATCTTTACATAGGCCGCCCTCTTCCCTTTAACAAGGGATTCCAATTCCTTATTAAACCACGGTTCCCTCACACGACCCTTTCCTCCCTGCCTGACAGGTACATACTTATCAATGACACTCAATAGTTGCTCCTTGAACAAGCTCCATATATCAATTGTGCCCATGCCTTGAAGCCTACTTTTCCAAGCCACGCATCCCAAGTCGTGCCTCGCCGCATCATAATTTCCCTGCCCCCAGCTATAACTCTTGCCCTGCAGTGCACACTTATCCCTCTCCATCACTAGAGTAAAAGTCACCGAATTGTGGTCACTGTCCCCAAAGTGCTCACCTACCTCCAATTCTAACACCTGGCCTGGTTCGATACCCAGAACCAAATCCAGTATGGCCTCGCCTCTTGTTGGCCTGTCTAAATATTGTGTCAGGAAACCCTCCTGCACACATTAGACAAATACCGACCCATCTAACGAACTCGAGCTATAGCTTTCCCAGTCAATATCAGGAAAGTTAAAGTCCCCCATAACAACCACCCTATTACTTTCACTCTTCTCCTGAATCATCCTCGCAATCCTTTCTTCTACATCTCTAGGACTATTAGGAGGCCTGTAAAAAACTCCTAACAGGGTGACCTCACCTTTCCTATTCCTAACCTCAGCCCAAACTACCTCAGATGGCGAGTCTTCATCCATCGTCCTTTCCACCGCTGTAATACTATCTTTGACAAGCAATGCCACACCTCCCCCTCTTTTACCCCCACCTCTGACCCTACTAAAACATTTAAACCCTGGAACCTGCAACAGCCAATCCTATCCCTGTTCTACCCATGTCTCCATAATAGCCACAACATCGAAATCCCAGGTACTAACCCACGCTGCAAGTTCACCTATCTTATTTCGTATATTTCTTGCATTGAAGTATACACACTTCAAGACACTATCCTGTTTACAGGCACCCTCCTTTGAGATTGATGCCATGTTCCTAACCTCCCTACACTCCAGGTCCTGCACCCTAAAACTACAGTCTAGGTTCCCATGCCCCTGCAGAGTTAGTTTAAACCCCCCCCCCCAAGAGCAAACCTCCCCCCAAGGATACTGGTGCCCCTCAGGTTCAGGTGTAGACCATCCTGTTTATAGAGGTCCCACCTTCCCCAGAAAGAACCCCAGTTATCCAGATACCGGAATCCCTCCCTCCCGCACCATCCCTGTAGCCACGCATTTAACTGTTCTCTCTCCCTATTCCTCGACGCTCTATCACGTGGCACGGGTAACAAACCAGAGACAACAACTCTGTTTGTTCTAACTCTGAGCTTCCAGCCTAGCTCCCTGAAAGCCTGCCTAACATCCTCAGCCCTCCTCCTACCTATGTCGTTGGTGCCAATGTGGACCACGACTTCGGGCTGCTCCCCCTCCTCCTTAAGGACCCAGAAAACACGATCAGAGACGTCACGTACCCTTGCACCTGGGAGGCAACATACCAAACGTGAGTCTCTCTCGCCCCCACAGAACCGCCTATCTGTGCCCCGAACTACCGAGTCCCCAATAACTATTGCTCTGCTCTTCTCCACCCTTCGCTTCTGAGCAACGGGGACAGGCTCCGTGCCAGAGGCTTGAGCCCCATTACTTACCCCTGGTAAGTCGTCCCCCCACAAGTATCCAAAACGGTATACTTGTTCTTGAGGGAAACGGCCGCAGGGGGTCCCTGCACTGGCTGCTTCCTCCTGCGCGGTTTTATAGGGAAAAAAAACTACCCAGGTAAGCTTGCACTACACCAGCTTCCGACTGCCCCTCTGGTTGTCGTCACTTCTGCCTGCAGCTCCCACTCTTTCTGTGAAGAGAAAAAAAAACACCGCTGCCCGCTACCGTTAAGTAATTTTAAAACAAACTGTCTCACTTTAGCTGTAGCCTTCCGGGTTCGTTTAAACTCAGCTGCTGCTCGCACTCAAAAAAAAGGAGCAACTCAGATGTGAGAATGGGGTTGTACATGCAAGCGAGTTTCAGCCATATCTTCTTTGTGCCACAATCAAATGGCTTTGTGTCTCCTATGCTATTGTACTTTGTGAGAAAATGCTGCTCGCCAATGCTCGTCTGGGTGCACAATGGCCTTAAAAAGGTGGTGCAAGGGAAGCTGGTCTTTATTGGATATCTGCTGAGTGGCAAGTTGATTCAGGAACAACTCAAGGTAAGAAAGGCCAGAAACCTGATGAGAGTTGCCTCAGATGCATTTGGTAAGATATGGTGAGAGAACGCCTGAGGCCTCACAACAAATAAACCTTTAAAAAACCTGACAACTAAAACTTAGCCAGAGAAAAAACATACAACGCAGGCCAAGGAAGATGCAATGAGTGGCTGTTATGGGAACTTCCTGTCATATTTAAAATATTATTTATGCTGAAGAAATACAGAAATGCCATGGGGTTTCTAGAGATGTTGTGGTGGTGGAGCAACAGTAGCTCTGGTGCAATTTCCAACAATGAACCGGTTAGATTTTGCATTGCTCTATCACATTGAAAAGGAGAATTTCATGAAAATCTCCTCATGTCAGTAATCGCCATGTTTGTCTTCTAACAAGGCAATCTGAATGTTGATTGGCTTGGTCAACCAAGATGCAAGATGGTGCTTGGAGGCCAATAAAGAGCTGCTCAGTATTCGACATAAGATTACCTTCAAATATAATCAATCAATCTTGTTGCCTTTTCTCTATTCCTATGTGCTGTATTACTCAAAGTCCCAACAACATAAGGACAACGCAGACAAAATCTAAAGCATTCCATTTTGCCATGTGTCTAAGCCTTATCAGGACAAACAGAAATGGGTCTTGATAAAAGAGGCACTGCCATTACTTATTTAACCAAAATTTTATGACACCTGGTATTAGTCACTTCTTTTCTCATTCAAATAACATTAGATTGATATACTACCCGTCATATCTGTTATTGTCAAGCCTGATGAAACAACATTAATGCCAGTTTGTAAGAGAAAATAAATTCTATACCATAATATCTTAAGTGCTTCTTTGAAATAGATGATCTAGTGAGTTGATAATAGTATTGTTTTGTCAAAACAATATAAACATTACACGAGTTTGAATTTGGTTTACATATTTTCACATCAGATCTCCAAACACAAAAAATGTTTTTACGGTTGCTGGTGCATGCACCAGATCGAATATTTATGCATTATATAAAATTTGGAATTTCCCAGATGGATAACTTAACCAGTCATTGCCTGGATTTTTAAAAAATGTTTTCAACAAAAGTTTCAAAAATATTTAATTGTTCTTATTATATTAGTAAAGAAGCTAGATCATGATTAGTTAATTTGCAGGGGTTTTTTTGTTTTATTTTACTGACAAATTTCTCTTTCTGCAAAAATAAACAAATTACAAAATATACTTTGAGACAGTTGGAACAGAAAATTCACTGATTTTTTTTAAAATGTCTTAATCTTTCATTTCTATTTGACTCCTTATGGAAATAACTATTTGCAGAACTTTAGAGTTCATTGAAGCAGACCAATTATGGACTAACAGACCATTAGCACATGTATTACCATAATAGCACGTTTACATGTTAATTGCAATGTGCAGTGATTTGGTACTTTTTAATTGAATTGTTACAGATATTCTTTTTAAAACTACAGAATCTATTAAAACCATCTCCATCTCTGTTCACACATTGCATTAATATTTTTGAGCTTTTGAATACCAATGAAATAATTTTCTACAGAACAAAGTACTTATGACATGCTAAATTTTCAATATTCTGCATTTGATACATTTCATAACTTACATCAAGCAAAATGAATCTTCTCAAATATCAGGCCAGAGTTCCTTATCCCAGCATTATCTTGCTGGTAGTTAACTTCAAGTATGTTGAATACCTTTCTTCAAATCTTTAACTACATTCCTAAAAACAAAATTATGTATGCTTACATTTTATCTGCCCAATGTATCATATGTTTTGTCACACTTCGTGTGTCAACATTTTTCTTACTTATTGTATGATGGCTGATGCAAACTCATTTTTGTAATTGTGCACATTGTCAGTTGGTTCCTGCACACAACTGAAAATATTTGGTGGTTTCTGGATCCCATTTTTTTTCTCCAGCAAGTATTGTGTAAAACCTAAATTTAAAGGTAACAAAAATTCAAAAAAACTACAGATTTCAAGATGTGATGGTTATATTTATGGATTGAATCATCTTTTCTGATCTTAATGCTTTTATTAGCATTTTGCTTAAAGTTTTCAACATCGACTAAAATCTTTGGTTTTGACTTATTGTTCTAAAGATTGGGTCATGCTAGTTTGCAGGCAAGGATCTATCCGGGAGCCATGATGTGTAATCCCAATACTCACACAATACAGTACTTTGGAGTTTATATTACCTCAAACTGGCAAGCTAACAACACATGATAAGCATCTCCACATGAAGAATAATTAGATTTCAGGTAGATTTTCTTTTAAAATGGAAGAGAACTATTAGGAGATATGGAGAAAGTGAGAATGGCAGATGCTGGAGATCAGAATCGAAAAAAGTGTAGTGCTGGAAAAGCACAGCAGGTCAGGCAGAATCCGAGGAGCAGGAGAGTTGATGTTTCGAGCATAAGCTCTTCATCAGGAATGAGTTGGAGGGAGGGGGAGGTGGGGGTGGAGGGGCGGCAAGGGCACCAAGGGGGCTAAGAGATAAATGGAAGAAAGGTGGAGCTGGGGAGAGGGGGGGGGGGGGGGGGGGGGGAGGAAAGAGGGGGGAGGGAAGGTATCTGGGAATGCAATAGGTTGACGAAGATGGGGGTGATCGTGATAGGTCAGAGGGACGAGTGGAGTAGATAGGTGGGAAGGGAGATGGACAGGTAGGACAGTTCAAGAAGGTGGTGCTGAGCTAGAGGGTTGGATCTAGGATAAGGCGGGGGAGGTGAGATGAGGAAGCTGGTGAAATCAACATTGATCCAGTGTGGTTGGATGGTCCCATGGCAGAAGATGAGGCATTCTTCTTCCAGGCTTCAGGTGGCTAGCGTTTGGCAGTGCAGGAGGCCAAGGACTTGCATGTCCTTGGCAGAGTGGGAGGGGGGAGTTAAAGTGTTCGGCCACAGAGTGGTGGGGTTGGTTAGTGTGTGTGTCCCAGAGATGTTATCTGAAACATTCCAAAAGTTGGTGCCCTGTCTCCCCACTGTAGAGGAGACCACATCGAGAGCAACAGACACAGTATGTGGAAGTACAGGTAAATCTCTTGAATGTGGAAGGATCGTTTAGGGCTTTGAACAGAGGTATGGGGGGAGGTGTGGGTGCAGGTTTTGCACTTCTTGCGGTGGCAGGGGAAAATGCCAGGAGTGGAGGCTGGGTTAGTAGCGGGGGCCGTGAACCTAACAAGGGAGTCGCAGAGGGAATGGTCTCTGCGGAACACAGATAGGGATGGGGAGGAAAATATATCCCTGGTGATGGGATATGTTTGTAGGGCACAGAAATGAAGGATGATCCGCTGTAACTGGAGATTGGTGGGGTGGAAGGTGATGACCAGGGGAGCTCTGACCATGTTGCGATAGGTGGGGTGGGGTTCAAGGGCAGCAGTGCAGGAAGTGGAGGAGATGCACTGGAGAGATTTGCTGACCACGGAGGGGAAATTGCAGTCGCTGTAAAAGGCGGCCATCTGGGACATTCGATGGCAGAATTGGTTTTCCTGGTTGCAGATACTGTGGAGGTGGAAGAATTTGGAGTAAGGGACAACATTATTGCAAGAGGCAGAACGGGAGGAGGTGTAGTCCAGGTCACTGTGGGAGTTGGTGGGTTTGAAGTATATGTCAGTGTTGAGTTGGCCGCCGGAAATGGAGGTAGAGTGGTCCAGGAAAGGGATGGTCCAGATGAACATGAAGTCAGGGTGGAAGGTATTCGTGAAATTGATGAACTGTTCAACCTCCTTGTGGGAGGATGAGGCAGCACCAATACAGTCATCAATGTAGTGGAGGAAAAAATAGGGAATGGTGCTGGTGTAGCTGCCAAAGATGGATTGTCCCATGTACCCGAAGAGGCAGGCACTGCTGGGGCCCATGCTGGTGGCCACGACTACCTCTTTGGTCCGAAGAAAGGGGGGGGACTCGAAAGAGAAATTGTTGAGGGTGAGGACCAGTTTAGCCAAACAATTGGTGGCATATCAATATTTCTTACAATAACAATAACATTAGTTCTACTGTGTCAAAGTCATCATTTAAATTTAATAGGTTTTTGTTATCAAAGTACCTCGTTCAAGTTAATTGGCTAAATTCGAAAGACTATTATCTTGGTAAAACTGCTGTTTGGCCTGCTAACTGTATGACCTTTTGATACAAATGTTTCAGTTCAGGTACTTTCTGTATACCTGCAAACCCCCAAAAGTAGCTGTACAAAAACATACATTTTACATCTCTGAGCAGTAATAAAAACACCATCTTTTAAAAGGGACCACACAATGTTTTCTCCATTAGCATTTTATAATTTTTACAATTTTACGAATTCCAAATTCTAACTTCATCCCAATCTAGAATTACTCTACCCAACTTCGCAACAAGAAAATATTTCTAGTTTGTGAGTTATGACTTCAAGAAAAAGTCCAATTCTGCAGCAAAATTTTGAATGGCAAGATGAGAATCTTGCCATTGAATGGTGAGAGGCCTACTACTGGCAAGCATTTGTATCTTATTAGTTTCTAATCTCACCTAATTGACAGAGTTTTCTTTTCTCTCACATTCCAAATAGAAAATACATGGTGACACTTCCTGACAGGACAGTCAGATCAAGTACCTGATGGCTTCAGTTAAGTGCTAAGCTATACATAAGCAACCACAGCATATTCATTGCAAAGTATACCAGGAATTGTGGCATGCTGATAGACTATCCAGGCCCAAAGGAAAGAATAATTATGGACAAGGACAGGATGTGAACAACTGCAGAGGCCATCAGAGAAAGGTAAAGAAGGCACAGCCAGCTTAGGGAAAACCGTGTATTCATTGTCGGAAGCCAAATCTTTTTTCACACAGATGATGACTGGAAGGAGCTACAACAAGCAAATTCAAAATGGTCACTGAAGAGATATTAGCTGAAGATTCTGACAAATCACTCTTCACTGTGTAACAGTTTGGTTCAGTCAAATTGATAGGTGGTAAATAGTTTGGGACTATTTGAATGTTGCCTGAAGAAGGAAAACATCAAGTCTACATAATGCATCAGCTGGATACCATGTGTCACGCAACATCACGCTATTCATAAATCTTCTCAAGTTACATGGTGATCCAAGTTAAGTCCTTGTGACTAAATTTGAAATTATATGATGGCACAGTGCTCATAATGAGGACAGATTACTCTGAATGCCCAATGCCATGACAAGGATGAAACTTGGAGTTCCAGATAATAGATGGCAAGCAAGAGCTCATCTCAATTAGAACAAGTCTAAGCCTTGGACTGTGAACCCTACATGTGCCAAAAATTGTTTTGCAACATGTTGCAGAACACTCTCGCCCACAGAACAGTTTCTGGAGGTGTATAAAGATGTACAAAATGATCACGTCTTCCAGGAGAATATCATCTTGAAGCAAATGGAAGTATAAAATCAAATCAACATTTGTTGGGAGAGATTTCAGCTGCTATCAAAGCTAGCCTGTCAGAGAAGATAGACGAACTAGCAAATAAGACAATAATGAAGAAACTGGTAACTCTTGCAGAATCGATTAGCAACAGGTTAGCAGTGAAGCACCTGGAAAACTGAAAGTATACATCAACCTAAATAATCAAAATAAAGTTCTGAAGTGATCTCACTGTCCCATGCCAACCAAAGGATTTTTGCTATAACTTGCAAAGGCAATAATTTTCATGACCGTGGATGTGAAGGACGATTATCACCAAGTGAAGCTGGATGAAAGCAATAGCTTTCTAATGCCATTTTCAATGCTTTTTGGAGAGATACAAATGGTAATGTATGCCATTTGGTATTTGTTTGGCTCCAGAGGAGAATTAATGCACACAGCATGGGATCTTCTTTGGTGATCTTCTCACAGTGGAAATAATAGTGGAAGATCTGCTTGTTTATGGAAGCAGGGACACAATGGAAAATGTCATAGCTGACCATAATCAAATTCTAGTGAGTGCTTGACAGAACTCACCAGCTAAACCTGAAGTTGAACAAAGAAAAAAATGCAATCAAAGGTGACAGACGTGAAATACATGGACCATGTGCTGACAACAACAATGCCTCGATCTCAACAAGTGGAAAGCTGCAGCTAAGGTGCAGGACCAACAGATGCAAATGCAGTGAAACAATTTATCAGATGACTCAAATATTTAGCAAAATTAATGCCCAAATTATCACAAACTTGTGAATTATCACATCAACTTATCGTGAAGGGCATGCAGTGATATTGGGGCATAGAATAAGAAGCAGCATTCACTAAAATCAAACAACTAGACTTCGTATTTCAATACTGACATTGCTATGAGATAAATGATGAAGTCACGCTGAAGTGAACAAAGTTGGGTATGATTGTTGGAGGTCAGTCCTAGACCAATCATCTTCAGATGCTTCATCAATAAGGTGGGGATGGTCACTAATGATTGAACAATGCTCAGCACCAGATATTGAAGCAGTCCATGTCTAAATGCAACAAGGGCTTGGACTGACAAATAGCAAGTAATAATTATGCCACTCAAATGCCATCTTGAATAAAAGAATTTAATCATCAACCTTTGACATTCAATGGAATTATCATTGCTGAATCCTCCATTATCAATACCCTGGAAGTTACCATTGACCAGAAACTGAACTGGACTGGCTAGATAAATACGATGGCTACAACAGTACATCAGAGACCAGGAATAGTGCAGCGAGTAACTCACTTTATGACTCACCAAAATCTGCCCATTGTCTAGAAGATACAAGTCAGGAGTGTGGTAAAATATTGTCCATTTGCTTGGATGAGTGCAGTTTCAAGAAACTTGACCAAACAGCTCACTTGATTGGCACCACATGCACAAGCATATCTCCCTCCACTATCAACGCTCAGTAGCAGCAGTGTATACCACCTACAAGATAAAGCACAGAAATTTCCTAGAACTTCTCAAGGAGCACCTTCCAAATCTACAAACCTTGAAGGACAAAGATAGCAGCTACATGGGGACATCACCTATAAATTACTCCTCAAACCATTCACCATCCTGATGTGCAAATATCTCACGATTCCTTCAGTGTCATGAGTTCAAAATCCTGGAACTACTTCCTGAACAGCACAGAGGATGTCCTTATACCATTCAGATGGCAGGGATTCAGTAAGGCTGCTCACCACCAACTTCTCCAGGGAAATTATAGCTAGGTAATGAATGCTGGCCCTGTCAGACAAGCTCACATCCCTGAAATGAATGAATTAAAACAAAGTGATGTCAGCAAGACAGAACATGGAGTACTAATGCAAGAAGGGCAAGCAATTGGATTTGTACACAACGCATTAAACCAAAAGGAACAATGCTACTTTTAGATTGAGAAAGAGTCACTGACCCTTGTTTTTGCATGCAAATATTTTGAAACAGACACATTGGCAGTTGAGTCTAACTACAAGCCACTTCAAAGATTTACGCATATCTATATAGATTATTACTTGGAGATATAGACATCATGTGGAGCATGTGAAACAAAATGTACATTGTTGGCATACTGTTGAGAGCAGCACTCCCTTTAAAGAAAGGGACAACAGAATATGAAATCTTCCAGACTCAGCAAACTCAACAAGTTCTGGAAGTCAAAAAGAATGAGAGAGAGAGAGAGACATTGAAACCAGACAAGTGAACTACCTAAGAAAATAAATAATATAATTTTTAAACATTCTCCCCCTTGTTTTCAAATCCCTCGAAGACCTTACCTTTTAAACTCTTGTAGGCCCACAGCTCTGTCAGATATCTGTCCACCACTAATTCAGATCTCTTACTCTTAATAATGTAAAATCTTATGAATTAGGAACAGAAATAGCTCATATGACCTTTCAAGGCAGCTCTGCCATTCACTAAGATTATGACTTATCTTTTTGTGCTCCAAATTCCACATTCCCATCTTTGCCCAGTACTATTTGATTCCCTTGCATAACAAGAAGCTCCAAAATATTCAGTTCTCCCACCTCCACTACCTTCTAAGGCAGGCACTTTCAAAGTTGCACAGCCCTCTGAGAGAAAGTAAATCTTCCTCATGCTCTGACTCTGCTGATTATAATCTCTCCAATTTTGATTACTTCAGCTGCCCAAGATCCATGGCCTGGAATTCCTGTTCTAAGCCTCTAGGACAGCACAGTGGCTCAGTGGTTAGCACTGCTGCCTCAAACCACCAGGGTCCCAGGTGCAATCCAGCCTCGGGTGACTGCCTGCATGGAGTTTGTACATTTGTTTCGTGTCTGCGTGGGTTTTCTCCCACAATCCAAAGATGTGCAGTTCAGGTGAATTGGCTATGTTAAATTGCCCGTAGTGTTAGGTGCATTAATCGGGGGGGGGGGACTGGGTTGCTTTTTGGAGGGTTGGTGTGGACTTGTTGGGCCAAAGGGCCTGCTTCCACACTGTAGGTAATCTAATCTTAAAAAAAAGTCACAATCTCTCTTATCGTTTATGATTCCTTGCCAAATTGACTCAGTTTTGTTTATTCATCTTTCATTATAACAGTGTATGTGACTTGGGGTCAAATATTTCTTGCTAATGCTTGGATATAAATGCAAATTCTTTATATTGTATTCAGCTCAGCAGAATGGTTTGGTATCACTTGTCTCCACATTGGAGTACATTTTTCGAAGCCATCTTTTCATTAGCGGCCTGGAGCAGTTCCTTTATGGACTGCAAGTTAAGTAGCAATTGTATCATGTTTTCCTGATTATGGCTGGCATCATGCGAGCACTATTCATTGAATCCCAAACAGCAGTTAGTCACCTTATTTGCCTGTGTAAAAGATCTTATGCCTATTTCAGTTGCAGATACTATATGTTATGCTTATGCCAATATAGTGGGCAGCACAGTTTAAACCTTGAATATACATGCACAAACGATTGATATATTCAGTATTTATACAGATACTTCATGCCAATAAAATGGGCAGAAAAATCATTGAATTTTGAGAGCAATAATTTGGCTCCAAGCAGTAAGTCTCTTTAGCTTAGTTTCTGCAGTCTATGCATGTGCAGTAAACCTAATTTCACAGGAAAAGCCAGTAGCATTCATTCGTCTATACCGATTAAATATTTTCTAAGCTCCTTGCACTTTTTGCTCAGTGGCATTTATAAAAAAAACTTGAAAAATGAGATGATAAAATTCAAACGCATTAGTGATACAATATTTATTGTGTTTCTTTTCTTAACAAGGTCTGTGTGCGAGAGAGAGAGAGACTGTGTTGTTGGCACATCTGAGGGAGAGAAATACATAGAAAAGGAAGAAATAAATAAAGAAACACAAAAAGAGATGTGTTTAACTGTATCCTATAAAAGAAAAACTGGTATGCAGTTAAAATATCCCTCTTGCCAAAGCCATCATTTCAGGTAGCTAAGCTACCTGTTCAACAGTAGCTTGCACATTTTAAATCCCAATAGTAGGAATGGGAAATATAATGGATTTCCTGCTTGTCCAACTCAAATGAGGTCCAGAAGTGACTCTAAAATATAATTTTCTTTTATTTCCTTCTGGGATTTCAGTGCCATGATTGTGGCCTATTCCTCAATAGTGGAGACCCCTCAGAAAGCATACCTCTACATTTGATTATAGCAATATTAATTATTAACATCTCACCAGTGAAGTGAAAGACACAGTAAGAGGTCATTAATACCATAACTGCATTTTGAAATGCATCCATTCAGAAAATCTATTCAGCCAAGTGAAAACCATTTGCCATGTGGTGCATAAGTGAAAAAGGCAACAATCATAATGCTTGACATTTTCAAATTATAAACTCATCTAAACTGGGACATAAATCTATCTTGATCAGAGTTCATACAACAGAACCCTCATTTTCTGTCTGTTACTGAATAATGCTTATCAAAAATAAAAAAATAACACCTCAACTCATCAAGAATAAACAATAACAGATATGTCTTCTAGTAATTGGTAGTGTCATTGCGGAATTTAAAAATAATGTACAAATTGTATCTTGGTTCCATGGATAGCAGTGCCACCTGTGCAGAAAATAGTAGGTTCATGTCTCACTCGAGCAACTTCTACTCGGGATGTAATTAAGGGAGAGCTGCATTGTTGAAAGTTTTGTTCTTTTGATGAGATCTTACATTTTGCTGTTGCCTGTTCTACTGGAGGTAAAAATTAAACCTAAGTTTGTTTTTGACAAATTTCACTTGGTACAATGGGAATAATTCATCCTTCGAACAAAATGAATGAAAATTTCTAAATTCTACTCAAATATTGGCCGTGAAAATCATGGCCGTATCAAATATTGGCCGTATCAAAACCGATGCTTCATTGAGAGCAGACCTCCCAAGATGCTGACCCTAGGCCATGAGTCTGGAGGTAGGAATGGAGGCATAGAAATGAAGGTATAGACCTCGTTGCATAAAATCAGCAAGTCACCGAGACCAGTTGCTCATCCCAATGCAACTTATCAGATGTGGCATTAGGAAAATGAGTAATTTTGATGTTTGCAGCCAGATTTCATA
Source organism: Chiloscyllium plagiosum (assembly GCF_037043375.1). NCBI lineage: Eukaryota > Metazoa > Chordata > Chondrichthyes > Orectolobiformes > Hemiscylliidae > Chiloscyllium > Chiloscyllium plagiosum. The sequence goes on along the minus strand of NW_028270139.1, from coordinate 60,998,792 downwards.
TAGAGGAAGGGGGGAAGTTGGGAGGAGAATAGGAAGTAGTCTTCCTGGCCTCTCATTGAACCTGTAGATCCCTCACAACTCTTCTAACCTATTCTCCTTCCCTTTGTCAGACTCACACTGGAGTAGGGACTCACTTTTCTGAAGGCCATCTTTTCTCCTCTTGCAGGTATATTACTTCCCGGGATATATTTGGACTAAGTTTGTATAATGTTTTTGTTAGCCTCTACATTGAGAATTATAAATGAAACACAGTGGTGATGGTAAACTCAAAATATGTAGAGCTTAATATTAGCTCAGAGGTAGGGAGAAAACTGTTGGGGCAGGGTGGGGATGGATGGGAGCTGCTATTTTAAAATTTGGATTAACAGGTTACGTGAGGGTGTTGCCAAATTTAATGGCAGGACCAAAATAGAAAAACCCCATTTTCCTTCATTGTGAGCCAGATGAAGAGAATGGTTATCAGAGGTATAAGTGGTCAGTTGGCAGCAGACTCAGTGGCATTCAATCCTTGCCATGCCAATCCTAAAGGTGTAAGTGAAAGAGACAGTCACTTCCACTTCATATCTGGAGTCAATCCCCACATGAAGATGTGAGGGCTGTTGCTCAGCATCTGAAACATGTGCTATCACTCAGCATCTGAAACATGTGCTATCACATGGGCTTACATTGGGAGGTTCCCACACTGGGCGTATGCCTCAAAAATCTCACAAAGTTGTGAGTTCCACAAGAGATTTAAGCCAAGAGAGCCCCCTGGGAAATTAAGGAAGACCTACATGATTCTGTAGGCATGTGAAACTTTGATCCTTGGGTCTAATCCATAGCCATATATAATCTAGCCTGCCAGTCCCAACAGCATTCTGAAGCAAATGGCAACTCCAAAGGCACATCTAACCTCAAATGGAAATAGCAGTAACTGTACATTAGGAGGAACATGAGAGTGGGGGACCATGGACAAGGAAGCAGTGTAGAAGCTGAGGGCATAAAAGTCATCAACAGAGTTTCTGTATCGGTAGGTCCACCACGGAATGACCTCAAAAGTGTTTGCTGCTTACAAAAAGATAGAAATTTGGATGCAGTGTGTTGGTTTAAAGAACAATCGACAAGTTTGATTTTGTATGTGCAAGGCAATGTGCCTGAGATGTGGAGATGCAGTTTCTGCATCACTTGGAATGGCTTTACAGCACAATGCGTATCAAACATGAAGAATTTTAATTCAGGTGCATGTAGATATTGTCAGAACACTTAAACAAGAAGTTGGGCAGGCAGCAAAAGACTTTCAGAAGGCCAAGAAAAGAGATTGTGTTAAAAAGCCAGTTATGTGCTAAGTAAACACATTGCAAATAAACATGGGCCTCATTCAGAGTGAGGGCTTGTGAAGGAATGCATCATTGTGGCCATAGCTTTACTGTCTCAAGAGAAACATACATTATTTCGAAGCAGGAAATTGTGTCTCAGGACAGTGTCAGATTGAATTAATTCAATGCCTCTGGACATTAAAAAATTTCTGAAAGATTCTGCAACTGATTTTGAATTCTACTCTCTGGGTATTGTTGGGACAACAATCATAACAAGTACTGGCAAACTAAGTGATGATTGTGCGTGGTATCAGAGCAAATATTAAGGTTAGGGAGAATCCATTTTCTTGAGTAGCAATGCATGACACAACCAAAGGGGAAAATATTTTTTCAAACGATTATATTGGCAGTGCACAGGCTTGGGCTATGCTTTGAAAATGAAGAGGTCTTTCCATGCTGTGGGCGCCATAAAAGGGATTAGTTTCTCTAATCAAGAAAGAAATGGATTGCCTCATCCATGGTCTGGGTGAATTGATTGTATATTACTGCTTCAGTCATCAAGAAAATCTGTGCATGCAGTCCTTGTAGCTGAGCAATGTAATGTTGAAAGCAGTATCAAGCATTAATTTTATTAAAAGGAAAGATTTAAACAGTTGTCAGGTTAAAGAATTATCAAAAGACCTTGAATCAGCGTATGTGATTTAGTTAACTGTTGTGAAAAGAGATGGCTCAACCAGAGGGATATGGTATGGTTTAATGAACTGAGGAACAAAGTGAAAATGTTTATGATGGTGAAAGGAAAATGTACAGCTGTGTGGCTTGATGTTTATGGTTGACATAGTGCAATGCGTGTCCAACTTCAGTGTCACATTGAAAAGGTTTAATCGGCTTCTCATTTCTCTTCTTTCAAATGCAAAGTCATTAATGCTTTTTTCTTCAGAAGCAGAAACATGCGACAGCAAAAGGTTAGAAAGCTTCATGCAAACAATATGGAGAGATCAGATCCAGAGCGAGACACAGCCCAAGTGAATATATTGTTCGGACAATTTGGGGCAGCATGAAAATTTGGTGCGGAGGGAAAGAGATGCTTTTTGCCTGGTTTTTTTGGCTAGTAGTTTGTAAGATTTTTTGAACAGGATAAACTGAAGCTCAGGATCAGGACCCTGGCATCAAAAGAGTGATATCACAGGTAAACCATAAATTCACTTGGTTGGTGACAGCCAATAATTTGACTAATTATTATTGGTTGCTTTCAAATTGAAAGTAAATAGGGTTGAAAGTTTATAGACTACAAACTGAAAGGCCAGTATGAATGTTTTAAAAATCAAGAGCTAATGAATTAAAATAGAGATGCTGGACTCAGTGATGTGTTGTAACTGCAGGATATGTTGCCCTGCTGTAGGAAGGATGTTATTATATTGGAAAAGGTGCAAAAGAGATGAACAAGGATTTAACTGAGACTGGAATGTTTGTATACAAGGAGAGGCAGCATAGGTTGGGATATTTTCCCTGGAGCTTAAGCAGTTGAAGGGAGCCTGATAGAGATTTCTAAAATCATGAGGGACATGGTGAGGGTGAAAAGCTAATATCCTTTCCCCAGGGGATGGGGAGTCCAAAACTAGAGGGCATATGTTTAAGGTAAGAGGGGAAATATTTAAAAGGGACCTAAGGGGTAACCCTTTCAAGTAGAGAGTGCTAGGGAAATGGAACAAACTGTCAGAGGAAGTGGTGGAGGTAAACACAATTACAATATTCAAAAGCCAATGGGCAAATGGGACTAGTTCAGTTTAGGAAACCTGATTGGCATAGATGAGCTAGGCTGAAGGGCCTGTTTAGATTAGATTAGATTACTTTACAGTGTGGAAACAGGCCCTTCGGCCCAACAAGTCCACACCGACCCGCTGAAGCGCAACCCATCCATACCCCTACATTTATCCCTTACCTAACACTACGGGCAATTTAGCATGGCCAATTCACCTGACCTGCACATCTTTGGACTGTGGGAGGAAACCGGAGCACCCGGAGGAAACCCACGCAGACACGGGGAGAATGTGCAAACTCCACACAGTCAGTCGCCTGAGGCAGGAGTTGAACACGGGTCTCTGGCGCTGTGCTACATACCTCTATGACTATGTGGGAGCTGGTGGACCCTATTGTAGTTCCTAATGACTAATCTGAACATTGCAAACATCAGGGAGTGGGTGAGAGCTACCTGGATGCTGTGCTTCAGGAGGCAGTCACATTCATATGATTAACTACCCTAACTCGGTCCAGTGGTCAGGGGCAGGAAGGTGTGACTATGAGTGAGGCAGTTGGAGAGATCCAGGATTTATTGCTGAAAGAGCCTCAGCTCTTGAGTTTGTCTAACAGGTTTGAGATTCTCATTCCCTGTAGGGATGAGCGTGGGGGCTGTAAGGAGGATGAGCAAACTGACCATAGAACCGTGGTACAGAGAGCCATTCAAGAAGGGGAGAAAATAGAAAATGTGGTTATAATAGGGGATAGTATAGTCAGTAGAATAGTCATTGTTCCCTATGGACAGAATAGAGAGCCCCAAAGGCCGGGTTGTCTGCCTGGTGACTGGGTTCAGCATCTCATCCGGTGTAGAGGAACTTGGAGTGAAAAGAGAAGGACATGGTTGTTGTGGTCCACATCGGTTCCAACAAATAGGTAGAAAGAAAAATGAGGTTCTGCTGAGGGCATATGAGCAATTCAGGGCTAATTTAAAAAGCAGAACCAAAGAGGTAACTATCTCCAGACTACTACCCGAGTCATCAGCATATTGGCTCAAGGTTAATAAGATTAAAGAGGAAAATATATGGCTCAAAGATTGGTGTGGAGAAATGGGCTCAAATTCATGGGGAAGGAGGGAACTGTTTTGATGGGATGGGTTTGGCCAAAGGGCAGTTTTGTGGAAAATTATAGAAAAAGCTAATAGAAACTAGGGTTCAACAGGGGGTTATTAAAGTTTCCAGAACAAATAATAAGACAGAGTATGGAAAGGGTCATGGATTTAACTTCAGTCAAAGCAAATAAGGGGGCAATCAAAACAGGACTGAGGGTGTTGTACGAAAATGTGTGCAGTATATCATGCAAGGTAAATAATGCATATTGGCCAGAGCAATTCTGTGGGTATCACAGAAATGTGGCTGCAAGGGGATCAGGGCTAGGAACTAAATATCCAAGAATATGCATCCTTTCAAAAGATCAATCAGGTGGGCAGAGTGGCTCATGTTTTCTGGTTAGACCCCATTTTGGAACGTTGAGTGATTTTGAGCCCTATATTGAAGGAAGTTTGTATTGGTGTTAAAGGATCCAGAGGAGGTTTACAAGAATGATTCCAGGGATGAAGAGCTTGTCATATGAGGAGCAATTGAGGACTTTTGGTCTACTCAGTGGAGTTTAGCAGGATGAAGGGAGTTCCAATTGAAACTTACAGAATACGGAGATGCTTGGATGGAGTGGACATGGAGAAGATGCTTCCAAATCATAGGAGAGATGATGAACTGCAAGGTTAGCCTCAGAGGGAAGGAATATTCTTTTAGAACAAAGGTGAGGATAATTTTTTTCAGCTAGAGGGTGGTGAATTTGTGGAATTCAAGACAAAGACAGATAGGTTCTTGATTACTGAGGGGATTGCAGGTTAAGGCAGGAGAATGGTGTTGAGAAACACAATCATGATTGAATAGTGAAACAGACTTGATGGACTAAATGACCTAATTCTGCTCCCAAGTCTTATAGCCTTATGAGTGTACCATGGAGTACAGAAATTTGTGCATGATTTCAAAACCTAAAATGTAAAGAACTGGAGTTAAGAATTTTTGCCAAACTATTTAAAATTCAAAATGCCAGTGCGCGTGAAAGCCTTCAACCTGAAGTCATAGAAGCGCAAAGCAAGAGCTAACTGAAGGCCAAGTACAGTAACCTGCCTCTGCTGGAATTCAGCAATGTACATGGAATGACTGCTGACTTTCCAAACTTGAGCAGATACATGCTGAGAATTGTATCACTGTTTGGAATGACATACTGCTGAGAGCAGTTCTTTACAAAACTTTTTTTTTGGCAGAGAACCATCTGTGTTTCAGATGAACAGACGTGATTTTGAAACAACAGTTGCAAGAAGTAATGTCTTCATTGCCAGCAGACATAAGAAGGCTCACTAAGGAAAGACAACCTCAGCAGGTGAGTTTGACATTTCAGTTCTCTTTTACAAAACGAAGTTAAGCAGCTTTTTTTTTAAACTTCGATTAACTTTATGCGTCATCTCTGGCCCCGATATGATAAAGTTTCCCCAATTCTAGTGCAGACCAATTGGAGATTTAGAGAATGGAATACCATCACATTCTCATGTATCATTGTCTGTCCCAAGGAAGGTCTAATGGCAACATGACTGCACTCAAATGCACACTGGGGAATCAAGCAATGGTGATGATGCCCATTGCCCAGGCAACCTGGCTGGCATCAACTGGGGTGATCCAGATGAAGCCATTGGCATGCCAGAAGAGGACATGGACCACCTCTTTACTATGTTTTGTTGCTGTGAGTGGTGTGCTGCACATGTGGTCAGTGGAACCCAGGAAGCAAATGATGGAGAAAAGGTAGAGCTCCACAATCACTTTGGGCACCAGAGGGATGGAGTTGTAACAAATTCACATTGCTACAAGATCTGATAAATTTCAGTGACCTTTTCTTATAATATCTTCAGACATTCTCTTTAAATTCTTTCTTGGGATGTGGGCATTGCTAGCTTGACATCATTTATTGCCCATCACTAGTTGTCTTTGACAATGTGGCATTGAACTGCTTTCTTGAACTGTTGCCCACAGTGCCATTTGGGAGGGAATTTCCGAACTTGGATGCAGTAAAGTAATGGCAATATATTTCCAAGTCAGGAGAGTGAGTAGCTTGGAGGGAAGCTTATAGGATGTACTGTTCCCATGAAACTGCTGTCCTGTCCTTGTAGATGGTGATGGTAGTGGATTTGGAAGGTGCTCTCTAAGGAGCCTCAATTCCAGCAGTGCATCTTGCAGATATTAACGTACATACAAACAACCTTCAGAGAAAGAAAAAGCTTCCTCATCTCTGTTTTGAATGGGTGTCCTCTTACTTTTAGACTCTGACTCCTAGTTCCGTATTCTCCCTGAAAATGAAAGGTGCTTTCAACATTCACCCGATCAAGTCCTTTCAGGATCTTTTATGTTTCAATTAAATCACTTTTGATGCTTTTAAACTCCAGAGGCCTATCCTGTCTAGCATATCCTCATAATGCACTTCACTTATTCCAGATATCAGTGCAATAAACCTCCTCTGAACTATTTCCAATACATTAATATCCTTCCATACATGCCCAGTATTGTACACACAACTTGAGCTGCAGCCTCAGCAATGCATAGTATAACTGAGAAATAACCTTCCTACTCTTGCATTCAACTCACTTCAGAAACAAAGTGGCCCTGTCACAGAGCTGACTGGGCCATGTCATCTTTAAAGTTTTCCTATGCGTTTCTGATTTAACTTTGAATGTCAAACTTCATTTGAAATGTTTTAAGCCTCCATGGCATGTAACTAGATCACAAGTAGCAACCCACCAGAGACACTGAGGTCTGAACTGCCACTACTTTAAATTACTACTGTAGTTTTCCAATCTGAACCCGAGGTTGTAGTTTTGAAATTCTACCTCCTTATTTTTTTAATTTAGTTTTTAATTTTATTTAGTTCACCTTGTCTGTCATGTTTCACACTCCCAAATTCATCACTATATTGTGCCTAATCATGGGCAGAGAGGATCTACTCAGAGTAGAGAGCCTGTGGAATTCTCTGCCACAGAAAATGTGGCAAAGCACAAAAGAGTGAATGCTTTTGAGAAGGAATTATATATAATTCTTTGTGGCAAAGGTTCAAAGAGTTTAGGGTGAAGGTAGGAACAGGGCACTGAGTTGGATGATCAGCCATGGTTGTATTGAATAGAGGAGTAGGTCTGAATGGCCAAATGGCCTATTCCTGTTTCTATTTTTAATGCTTCTATGTCTCTTATAGGGATGAGAGGGAGGGGCATTGTAAAGACAAGGGCAAAGGCAAGCAAAAATTAGAACAACAACAGAAATTGCTAGAAGAAACAAACTAGCACGTCTGACATCATCTGTGTAATGAAAACAAAGTTAACTTTTCAAGTGCAGTGACTTCTTTAGAACTGGAGGTTAGGGCAAGTGTGATATCAGAGACCTCACAAAGAAGAGTTGAGGCAACAGATCAGAGACTTTGTGGAGAAGGGAAGAGTAGGTGGTGATGGGAGTCATAGAGTCACACAGCATGGAAACAGACCCGTCAGTTCAACTCACCCATTCGAACCAGTTTTCCCAAACTAAACAAGTCTGAGTTGCCTTCATTTGGTCCATATCTCTCTAAATGTTTCTTATTCATGTAGCTGTCCAAATGTCTTTCAAATGTTGCAACTGTACCTGCATCTATCCCTTCCTCTGGCAATTCATTCTATATGAGCACCAGCCTCTGTGTACAAAAATAGCCCCCCAGGTTTCTTTTAAATCTTTCCCCTCTCACTGTAAACTTATACGTTCCAGTTTTTGAATCCCCTACACTGAGGGAAAGACCCTTGCTAATCACCTTATCAATGCCCCTCATGATTTCTTAAATCTCCATAAGGTCACTCCTCAACCTCCTACCGCCAAGGAAAAATGTCCCAGCAAACCAGCCTCTCCTTATAACTCAAACCCTTCAGTCCTTTAACAAGGTTGTAATTTTTTTCTGTGATCTAATAAACATCTTTCCTATAGTAGGGAAACCAGAACTGTGCACAGTACGGTAAAATTGGTCTATCTAACCCCATCATGACATTCCAGCTCCTATATTCAGTGGCCTGAGCAAGGAAAGCAAGTGCCAAACATCATCTTCACCACCCTGTCAATCGGGTAAGTGCCTCATCCTCAAGTTGGGGTTGGTAAGTGTGTAATGGGTAAGCTGAATCCAAGAGGTAAGTGGAAAGACTCTTACCTACTCGATCCTGCAAATATCCTCTCCTTTCAGCCTTTGAGATTTCTGAGACTCCTAATATTTGATAAGCCAGGGTTAAACTTAAAATGTTGTTATGAATAGGAGGTAATTATAGTTTATTCTAATAATTAAATTGCTAACACCCACCTGTAGGGAGTGGGTTGGCCACCCGCAGTCTCCGATCACCCCATAATCCTGGCGGCTGCTCTGCTTCTCTTCATATCGGAACTAGGTGGGTTGGAGCTGATTGATACTGGAATTCAAACCATTAACATCTGTGCATCTCACCTGGGGTTAGTCTACTCAGAAGAAAAAGTATTTCATCGGAAATTGTTGTGAAAAACTGGCAGTTTACAAAATTTGTGGATGATTTGCTCCAGAACATTTGTAGTAATATTGGTAAGTTTGTTAATAATACATAGCACTATGATTAGACACTGAGTAAAAGAGTGTTTGATTACCTGAGATTGACACTGATACAGAAAATTCATCAGATAGCATTGAGTATGGAGCTGTGAATACATCTGGGCGTGACATTTCCCGACTTTAAGTGATGAGAATAATGGCGAGTGTGATGACTTAATTGATAGAAAATCTAAAACTCAGATTCTTGCTCTCGAGAAAAGCTGTGACTATTAAGTCTTCCCTCCTTAGTTAGGGAGATCAAATTCTCACCATCAGGTGGTGAAAATCTCATTAATTAAACAAATCATAGTATTAACTTTCCCTTTCCAAGTATTTTCTGCCTAATTGAGTACAACATTGCAAAACTTGATTGGAAGACTTAGCATGTAACAATTTTGAGTCTGGATATTAGCCAGCCACCTCCCTTCACTTCCCTTTGGATGGAACTACTGCCATTGAAGTGGATGCCTCCAAGGCCAATGGGCACTGTGCCTCCCTGGAGCCACCACCCACACAATAGGGCAACGGCAGCATATCAGTCTCAGATCATTGGAGTGCTTATTACTGGGCAGGCTCTGGAGGTTTTTGTTCTCACAGCTGGCTTTCATGGACAGGCTCAGGCAACAACTTTGAGCTCAGAGGTGGGCATTTAGTGCAAAGGGAAAAATAGACAGCTTGTGGCATTAAGTGAAGAAGTCATGCAACAGTCAGGAAGGGCCGGACATGCTGTTGTATGGCTTAGTACTGTGTCAGTAGGTTAGGCAGTGAACATGCAATCAAAAAGAGTAGGAATAGGCCATAAATCCCTCAAACCTCCTCTACCATTTAATAGGATTATGAGTGACTTGACTGAAACCCCAGATCCACATTTCTACTTACCCGTGATAACTCATTGGTATTCCCACTGAACCAGTAATCTAGAATTCCAGATTAATGTTCTGGTCACCTGGGTACAAATGCCACTATGACACATATTGAAATTTAATTTCAATAAAATCTAGAAAAAGACAGCTGGCTCAATGGTGACCATATAGCCATTGTTGTAAAACCCATCCATTTCATTACGCAGACGGAAATACAAGTATTACATGGAAATGGTCAGACTGGACCTCCACGTTGAGGTGTACAAAATTAGTTGAACCAGTAAGTCTTACTTACTAGCATTACTGGATTTTATTTCTGGGTAATCTCCTGCACAATAGCTGGTGAAAGTGAGGACTGCAGATGCTGGTGATTAGAGTTGAGTGTGTGTGGTGCTGGAAAAGCACAGTAGGTCAGGCAGTATCTGAGGAGTAGGAGAATAGATGTTTCGGGCAAAAGTCGTTCATCAGGACTCCTGATAAAGGGCTTTTGCCCAAAACGTCGATTTTCCTGCTCCTCACATGCTGCCTGACCTCCTGTACAAAAGAACAGTATTGGTAAGAGTGATCACTGCAGTCATTGTGAAACCCCATCTTCATGTTGAGGAAACTCTTCATTGTGTTGTGAGACACTTCCACCATGCTGAAAGATAGATTTTGAAAAGCAGCCTAAGGCTGGGTATCATGAGGTACTGTGGCTCAACAACAGCAGCAGCAACAGAACTGTAGTTAACCATAATCTGTAATCTCATGGCCCAACATATTCCCTAATCTGTGTTTGCTATCAAAATAGGGGATGGATTCTCATTCAATTAAGAATTCAAAAGGGCATGCCAGAAAAATCACAAAGAATACCTAAAAATTAGGTTTCAGGCAAATAAATCCACAGAACAGGAAGATATTAATGATAAACAGTGGAAGCAGCATACAATAGATGGAGCTAAATGTTTCCACAATGAACAAATCAGATATAAGTCTTGAAGTCCTGCTATATTCAGTCATTAATGGTGGTGGGCAATCAGTTAACAGGCCCAACAAGTCCACACCGACCCGCCGAAGCGCAACCATACCCCTACATTTTCCCCTTACCTAACATTACGGGCAATTTAGCATGGCCAATTCACCTGACCTGCACATCTTTGGACTGTGGGAGGAAACCGGAGCACCCGGAGAAAACCCACGCAGACACAGGGAGAACGTGCAAACTCCACACAGTCAGTCGCCTGAGGCGGGAATTGAACCCGGGTCTCTGGCGCTGTGAGGCAGCAGTGCTAACCACTGTACCACTGTGCCACTCCTCCAGATGTCGTTATCATTACAGATATCTGATTTAACCAATCAGATACACACCATAGCATATCAAGTAACAGCTCAAAACACTGGATCCTGCAAGGGATATGGATCCTCACAAATTTCTGGCAATTGCAATGAAGATTTGTCCGCCAGAGCTGGCCATACCCCTAGCAGAGTTCTTTCAGTGTAGCCATAGCACTAGCATTTTGCTGACAATATTGATAATTTCCCAAGTATTGCACAAAAGGACAAATCCAACCTAGTCAATTACTGTCTTATCAGTCTACAACACATCAAAAGCAAGTGACGGAAGTGTTGGAAAGGAATAACCTGCTCACTTTTGGTCCTCGAGGAGAAAGTGAGGATTGCAGATGCTGGAGATCAGAGCTGAAAATGTGTTGCTGGAAAAGCGCAGCAGGTCAGGCAGCATCCAAGGAACAGGAGAATCGACGTTTCGGGCATAAGCCCTTCTTGTTTTTTGGTCCTGACAACAACCACTAGGTGCCTGCCCACATTACAGTTTGGTTCAAATATTGACAAAAAAAGTGAACTCCAGATGTGAACTGGTTGGTGAGCATCAACTCAATCTCTAAGCTCAACAAGCACAATGAACAATGCATTCAAAATCACAGGGAACACCAAACCATTAAAGCTACCACATGCTCATACACAATAGGAATTCTGCCAAGACATGACTACTGTGCTAGGCAGGGAGTAATGCTGGTGGAATGCATTCAGGTATTTGGAGTGGAGCCTCTTAGCCAATTTCTGATGCAAAATACAAAATGGATACTTTATAGGGCCTCCTCACATGAGAAAAGGAAATATAGTTCCAAACTCTTTATCACTTTCTATTTGGTTCCTCATGCCAGCCATGCAGTACTCAGTGTGAGGGTGTAATTTTCAGCCTTATTGTGGAGAATGTCAGGTCTCAGACATACCTTATAATGCATGTGTAATCCCTGTTATTTTTCTCACAGATCTACTTCAAATAGCATTAATGTTACACTAGGAGGAACAAGCTAGTCTTCTCCAACCAACTCAACAGACTCTTCTTCAAAAGGGCTGAGGACCTGTCTCTGCAAGGCGGCCACCATCATTTCTGTGGAGGTAGCCAAGAGATTGCATGCCAGGGCCACCATAGTAGTGAGAGTGTGAATGGACTCCTCCATCTTTTGTACCATCCTGAGTGCTTATAACGCAACAATATGATGCTTCAGTTCCTCTCACTGCTGGTGAGACATGTGGTTTATGGCTGAGCACCAAGACATGTCTACTGTTTGGAGTTGAGAAGGTGTCTGTTCTCTGGCCATTCTCTGTGTGTCAGAGACATAGCTTTGAACACGTCAGTGATGTGCTTACCAGAATGGGTCTAATTTAATAGACTACCCATCGAGGTGGAAATCTTGGAAGGTATAGGTGATGACTTTTCTGGTGTGTCCTATGAGGGTTTCACAGGTCATAGAGTCATAGTCATAGATGTACAGCATGGAAACAGACCCTTTGGTCCAAATCATCCATGCCGACCAGATATCCCAAACCAATCTAGCCCCACCTGCCAGCACCCGGCCCATATCCCTCCAAAATCTTCCTATTCATATACCCATCCAAATGCCTTTTAAATGTTGCAATTGTACCAGCCTCCACCACTTCCTCTGGCAGCTCACGCACCACCCTATGTGTGAAAAAATTCCCCCTTAGGTCTCTTTTATGTCTTTCCCCCCTCACACTAAACCTATGCCCTCTAGTTCTGGACTCCCCCAACCCAGGGAAAAGACTTTGTGTATATATCCTATCCATGCCCCTCATGATTTTGTAAACATCTATAAAGGTCACCCCTCAACCTCCAACGCTCCAGGTAAAACAGCCCCAGTCTGTTCAGCCTCTTCCTAGAGCTCAAATTCTCCAACCCTGGCAACATCCTTGTAAATCTTTTCTGAACCCTTTCAAGTTTCACAACATCTTTCCAATAGGAAGGAGACCAGAATTGCATGCAATATTCCAACAGTGGCCTAACCAATGTCCTGTACAGCCATAACATGACCTCCCAATTCCTGTACTCAATACTCTGACCAATAAAAGAAAGCATACCAAACACCTTCTTCACTATCCTATCTTCCTGCGACTCCATTTTCAAGGAGCTATGAACCTGCACTCCAAGGTATCTTTGTTCAGCAACACGCCCTCGGAACTTAACATTAAGTGTATAAGTCCTGCTAAGATTTGCTTTCCCAAAATGCAGCAGTTCGCATTTATCAGAATTAAACTCCATCTGCCACTTCTTAGTCCATTGGCCCATCTGGTCAAGATCCTGTCATAATCTGAGGTAACCTTCTTCGCTGTCCACTACACCTCCAATTTTGGTGTCATCTGCAATCTTACTAACTGTACCTCTTACGCTCACATTCAAATCATTTATGCAAATGACAAAAAGTAGTAGACCCAGCACTGATCCTTGTGCCACTCCACTGGTCACAAGCCTCCACCACCACCCTCTGTCTTCTACCTTTGAGCCAGTTCTGTATCCAAATGGCTAGTTCTCCCTGTATTCCATAAAATCTAACCTTGCTAACCAGTCTCTCATGGGGAACCTTGTCGAATGTCTTACTGAAGTCCATATCGATCACATCGACCACTCTGTCCTCGTGAATTATCTTTGTTACTTTTTCAAAAAACTCAATCAAGTTTGTGAGACATGATTTCCCACGCAAAAAGCCATGTTGACTATCCCTAATCAGTCCTTATCTTTACAAATACATATACATCCTGTTCCTCAGAATTCCCTCCAACATCTTGTCCACCACTGACATCAGGCTCACCGGTCTATAATTCCCTGGATTGTTGTGGTTCTGTTCGCTGAGCTGGGAATTTGTGTTGCAGACATTTCATCCCCTGTCTAGGTGACATCCTCAGTGCTTGGGAGCCTCCTGTGAAGCGCTTCTGTGATGTTTCCTCCGGCATTTATAGTGGATTGAATCTGCCACTTCCGGTTGTCAGTCCCAGCTGTTCGTTGCAGTGGTCGGTATATTGGGTCCAGGTTGATGTGCTTATTGATTGAATCTGTGGATGAGTGCCATGCCTCTAGGAATTCCCTGGCTGTTCTCTGTTTGGCTTGCCCTATAATAGTAGGGTTGTCCCAGTCGAATTCATGTTGCTGGTCATCTGCGTGTGTGGCTACTAAAGATAGCTGGTCGTGTCGTTTCGTGGCTAGTTGGTGTTCATGGATGCAGATTGTTAGCTGTCTTCCTGCTTGTCCTATGTAGTGTTTTGTGCAGTCCTTGCATGGGATTTTGTACACTATGTTGGTTTTGCTCATGCTGGGTATCGGGTCCTTCGTTCTGGTGAGTTGTTGTCTGAGAGTGGCTGTTGGTTTGTGTGCTGTTATGAGTCCTAGTGGTCGCAGTAGTCTGGCTGTCAGTTCTGTCTGACAGCCAGACTACTGCGACCACTAGGACTCATAACAGCACACAAACCAACAGCCACTCTCAGACAACAACTCACCAGAACGAAGGACCCGATACCCAGCATGAGCAAAACCAATGTAGTGTACAAAATCCCATGCAAGGACTGCACAAAACATTCCATAGGACAAGCAGGAAGACAGCTAACGATCTGCATCCATGAACACCAACTATCCAATATGAACTCAGGATTAGCCTTCGTAATGAGTCCATATCTTGTTCTGAAATGTAATCCAGATTCATCCTGGGATTGATTATTGAGAACTCAGTGATCAGATGTTCACAGGGTATGATCAACAGTCATGCAGAATTCCTTTTCACTCTGTTAGCACAGCCCCTTTCAAATTATTCACAGAGCCAAGAATTTGTGCATGGGAAACCGTGACTCATGAACTTCATTGAGTTCTTTGAAGAAGTAATAAAGAGGATTGATGAGGGCAGAGTGGTGTATGTGATCTATATGGACTTCAGCAAGGCACTCGACAAGGTTCCTTATGGCAGACTGGTCAGCAAGTTTAGATCACACAGAATAGAGGGAGAACTAGCTTAATGGATACAGGACTGGCTCGAAGGTAGAAGGTGGTGGTGGAGCGTTCCTTTTCAGATTGGAGACCTGTGAACAGTAGTGTGCCACAAGGATCAGTGTTAGGTCCACTGCATTTTATCATTTATATAAATGATTTGGATATGAATATAGGAGGTATAGTTAGTAAATTTGCAGATAACAACAAAATTGGAGGTATAGTAGACAGAGAAGAAAAGTTACCTGAGAGTACGATAGTACAACAGATGGGCCAATGGGCAGATTGAGTTTAACTTGAATGAATGTGAGGTGATGCATTTCAGAAATCAGGGTAGGACTTATACACTTAATGGTAAGGTCTTGGAAAGTGTTGCTGAACAAAGAGACCTTGGAGTGCAGATTCATAGTTCCTTGAAAGTGGAGTCATAGGTAGTTAGGATAGTGAAGAAGGCATTTAGCATGCTTGCCTGTATTGGTCTGTGGATTAAGCATAGGAATTGGGAAGTTATCTTGTGGTTGTACAGGACATTGTTGGGCCACTTTTGTAATACTGCCCAATTTCTGGTCTCCCTGCTACTGGAAGGATGATGTGAAACTTGAAAGGGTTCAGAAAAGATTTACAAGGATGTTGCCAGAGTTGGAAGGTTGAGCTATAGGGAGAGGCTGAATAGTCTGGGGCTATTTTCCCTGGAGCATCAGAAGCTGAGGAGTGACCTTATTGAGGTTTATATAATCATGAGGGGCATGGATAAGGTAAATAAACAAGGTATTTTCCCTGGAATTGGGGACACTAAAACTAGACGGCATAGGTTTAAAGTGAAAAGGGAAGTATTTAAAAAGGGACCTACGGGGCAACTCTTTCACGTAAAGGGTGGTGTATGAAATGAGCTGCCAGAGGAAAGGGGTGGAGACTGGTACAATTGCAACATTTAAGAGACATCTGGATAGGTATATGAATAGGAAATGCTTATGGGAAATGATATGGGCCAAATGTTGGCAATGGGACTCTATTTATTTAGTGTGGCGGTGAGCATGTTTGATGGTATCAGATCGGTCAATACTCGGGGTGATTTATCCCCCATGAAAATGTGCTTCTCAGCTGCTGAATCTTGTGGTGAGTGATTAAGCAGTTCTCACTAGTGAGACTTTCAGATGCTACAAACCAAGAACTGACCTTCAGCCTGTGCTGAGAAGGTGCCAGTAAAATTGGGTTCCTGCTTTTTAGAACATGAGCAGCAGACATTGCTGGATGGGGCAACAGAAAGGCAGGACATTTTCTTCTTGATGAATAGAGTCAAAGAGGGCATTGCATTACACAGGAGCATAGGTCAGTGTAGCTAGGATGGCAAAACTTACCAGAGAAAGGTTCATGATCTCCTGGGCTCTACAAAGCTAAGTGGCACAGTCTTATTTCTGCCAACTCTCACTCTCAGAGGTATCACTTAATCTAACTCTGCCACTTCACTTACTTCAGCCATAACATTTCACAGACTGCACATGCCTATTCAAGCATTCGTAATTACCTTCTCCTCTCAAACTACTAACCTTTCCTGCCCTCTGAGCTCCCTACCGACTTACAGGGAACAGCTCAGACTTATCCTCACACTCAATCCTTCTTTTTATTTCATTGTAAGAATAACTGAGGTCAAGTGGGTGAAGAGAGATAGGACCTTTCAGCAGATGGTGCACATCAAGCTCCTACGCCCGTTTTGAGGAAGGAATCAGCAAGTTGTCTGGACACGACCAGGAGCATTCCTATGGTGATGGAACAATACCAGCAGGCCTGGGCTCCCCTGTGAGAGTACCACTTCTGAAGGACAATAGGGTAACTGGGAGAGAATAGGGCCCCACAAAGATCAGCAAGGTGGCCTTTGTGTGCAGCTGCAGAAAATGGGGGATTGCTGGGGGTATTTTGCATCAGTATTTACTCTGGAAAAGGATATGGAAGATCTAGAATATAGGGAAATAGATGGTGACATCCTGTAAAATGTCCATATTGCAGAGGAGGAAGTGCTAGATGTCTTGAAACACAAAGGTGGATAAAACCCCTCCACCTGATCAGGTACACCCTAGAATTCTGTGGGAAGCTAGAGAAGGAACTTCAACAACAGTACATCAAGAAAAAATTATTGTTCTTTTAGTTAATCTGTTCAGACATTCTATGACACATGTTCAAGGCAGGGACACAACCACTATGACATTAGACTCTTTTGAGAATATTTATATGGCATGATAAAATGATTGTCAATAATAAATTGCTCAGTGATTAATGCATTTATTCCATTCTACACTATAGATGTTTTGAATGAGTAGGCAGAAGATTGACCATTGCCCAGAAATTGCATTATAAAGATAGGTGTAAGTAAATATACCTCTGCTGAAGAATACATTGAGTGGGAGGCTTGATATCAGTCTATAAATAATAAAAGATAAAAATAAGGTTGAATTAATCAGGTGATTCAAAATGAGCATTGAACATAGAAAAATGCGATGCAACTACAAGATCTATGCACCCCAAACAAGGCTAGTAATTAAGAGAATACACTTTTATTGATTTGGTAGTGGATGCGTGAAACTGATTCCAAGAGAAGATGGTTGATTTAAGATCAATCAGAATCTTGAAAAAGGAATTAAATGAATATCTTTTGAGAATTGTTATTGAATAGATCAAGGATACTAATAGGACTGTTTACATCTTGTTTTCTTTGTTAAGCAAACAGAAGGAACATTATTTTTATTAAAACTAAGGAATCAATGGAATCTCTACAAGAGGAGATATGGATTTTAAAAATTAATTTCTCAAGATGAGCATGCCATTGAAGATTTTATTTAAATTGTCCATTGCAAACTCTCCTCAGACAGAGGTATGCCTTGCTTTCAGGCACTTGAAATCCTTGTAGTGATCCAGCTTTCATTTCAGCTAGGAGCTGGAGTAGGTTATCAGCCTGTTGAGTTGATAAAGCATGATGCTGGGAAAAAGCACAGCAGGTCAGGCAGTATCTGAGGAGCAAAAGAGTCAACGTTTCAGACATAATCCTTCTTCAGGACCAGGGAGGGGGAAAGGGGCTGAGAGATAATTAGGGGGAGGGGATGGGGCTGGGGGACAGATAGGTAGGGTGGCGATAGGCAGGAGAAGGAAGGAGGTAATAATGATAGGTCGTTGGGAAGTGTGGAGCGGATAGTTGGGAAGGAAGACAGACAGGTAGGACAGGTCAAGAAGGCAAATCTGAGTCAGAGGGTTGGATTGGGATGGGGTAGGGGGAGGGGAGATTTGGAAACTAGAAACAAAATTTGGGAGATTTTGAAATTTAATGCTCATGCCATGTGGTTGTAGGCTCCTGAGGAGGAAACTGAGGTGTTCCTCCTCTAGCTTGGCCTTGTGTAGGGGACGCATATGTCCTTTGGGGAATGGGAGGGGGTGTTGAAGCGGATGGCCATAGGAAAGTGAGGTTAGTTGCTGTGCACGGACCAGAGATATTCCCTGAACTGTTTCGTGAGTTTGAGTTTGGTCTTTCTGATGTAGAGGAGATCACATCGAGAGCAACGGATGCAATAAATGTGGTTGGAGGATGTACAGTCCTGTTTGGTAAATAATTTTATTGGTTCACTACACTCAGAGAAGAAATTCCTATTTTTCTCTGTCTTAATCATGCAATCCTTATTGTGAGATTACGCTTTGTGGTCCAAGACTCACATGCAAGGGAAAGCAACCTTTCCATATCAACCCTATCAAGTCTTTTAAGAATCTTATATGTTTCAATGAGGTGGCTTCTTATTTCTTCTTAATTTCAATGAATACAGACTTAATCTACTCAACTTCTCATCATAATGTTTTCCCTCCACACCTGGTATCAGCTTAGTGAAACTTTTCCTGCAATATCAGTATATCTTTCCTCAGATAAAAAATCCAAAACTGTTCACTGTATTCTCGCTGTCATCTAACTAATGTTGTATATACATATAGCAGAACTTCAACATTTAAATTCCATTCCCTTTGAAATAAAGGCCAAAATTCCATTGGCCTTCCCTGTTACCCACTGAACTTGAACGCTAGCTTTTTGTGATCCATGGACAGGGACTTCCAAAAACATCTCCCCGTTCCATAACATTTTGCTATCTTTCTCCATTGAAATTATGTTCAACATCTCTGATCTTCCAACCAAATTGCATAACTGCACATACTCCCACATTATATTACATCTGCTGAGTTTTTGCTCACTCACTTAATCTATCCAAATCCCTCTTCAGACTCTTTGCACCATCCTCACTATTTGCCTTCTCAGCTATTTTTGTGTTATCTGCAAACCCAGTTATCGTACATTCACTTTCCTCATCCAAGTTATTAATGTAAATAATTGTGGCCACAACACTGATCCCTATGGTGCAACACTATTTACAGGTTGCTACCCAGAAAATGCTCTCCTTATCCGAACTCTATTAGTTAGCCAATCCTCTTTCCATATAATTTACCATCATACCAACACTATGGCCTCTTATATTATGAAGTAGACTAATGTGTGGTACCTTGCCAAAAGGCTTCTGAAAATCCAATATATTGCATCGATTGATCTCCTTTAATATACTCCTCCTTTTGCCTCTTGATTAATATTGGAATGCTATTCATGTATTTTACTGCAAAGACTGATGTGATATATTTTTCAACTCCTCTGCCATTTCCTATTATTATTCCTCCAGCCTCATTCTCCAAGGGTCCTAAGTTTATTTTGTCTACACTTTTTAAAAATATATTTTTAAATAAGTTTTTACAATCTATCTCATGAGTACTTGCTAGTTTACCCTCATAGGTTAGTTTCTCCTCATTATTAATTTTTTTGGTCATCGATTGTTGGTTTTAAAACTTTACCAATCTGCTTGGCTTGTCACTAATGTTTGCCACAATGCAGGTTTTTCTTTCAATTTGATCGTCTTCTTTACTTCCCTGGTTAACCATAGTTGGCTTATCCCCTTCTTAGAATCTTAATGGTGGCACAGTGGCACAGTGGCTAGCATTGCTGCCTCACAGCGCCAGAGACCCGGGTTCAATTCCCGCCTCAGGCGACTCTGTGTGGAGTTTACACATTCTCCCCGTGTCTGCATGGGTTCCTCCGGGTGCTCCGGTTTCCTCCCACAGTCCAAAAATATGCAGGTCAGGTGAATTGGCCACGCTAAATTGCCCATAGTGTTAGGTGAAGGGGTAAATGTAGGGGAATGGGTCTGGGTGGGTTGCACTTCGGCGGGTCAGTGTGGACTTGTTGGGCCGAAGGGCCTGTTTCCACACTAAGTAATCTAATCCAATCCTTCTTCCTGTAATGGAGCTGTAGATGTGTACTGTATCTTTAAGGGAGCTGAAACATCTGGCTGGCACACAGTGTGCTGAAAATTTACAAGTGAAACAAATAGCTCATTCTTCTAAACTCAAAGATTACAGATCAACCTTTTTAACTTGTCTTCACTCTAGTTTAATAAATCTCCTATGGGTTGCCTTTATGACAACTCATGCAATCTCCCATACTCTTAGCTCTTTCAATCAGTTATTCAGATTTTCTTAAGGCTTGGCCTGCTATTAATAATCTCCTTGCAGATAAACCAGCGGTTCTAACCACTGAGCCACTGTGCCACCCATCTGCCATTATTCCTCAACTGTCTTTGCTGCTAAGCTCCTTTTCCAATACACTCCAACCAACTGTGGAGTGGATTGGGAAAGGAGTTTAATTCAATTTCCCACTTGACTTTAGCCAGCTCTGTCTCACACCCTTATATTTACCCTTATTTAAATTTAAACATTAGTCTTAGATACATGCTGCTCTTCTTCAAACTGAATGTTAAATTCAACCATGTTTGATCACTGCTACCTCAGGTACCTTTACTTCAGTTGTTAATTAATCCTGTCTCTTTACACATTAGCATTTCTAGAATAGTCTGTTCTCTGGTCAATTTTAGTACATGCTTCACAAGGAGGTTGTCTCTCAAAACATTAAGGTTTCAATGATGTGTTGACTGTACGCTACCTCATGAGACCTATCACAGAATTCCATCACTGCCTGTGTCCATTTGACCCAGTGATATTTAAGAAACAGCAGGATATCCCCAAATAAAATATATTATTTGATTTTGAGGGAAATCGGGAGGTAGTCTTGGTATTCGTGTTAGATTAACATTCAGAATTATAGAATAACACGGAATAGAAGAAGCTCTTTGTCCCATGGAGACAGTGTCAACAAAACTACTCTAAGTTAATATTAGTTCCACTGTCCAGCACTTGGTTCATAGCCTTGAATGAATGACAATTCATGTGCTCATCCAATAGCTTTTTCAAGGTTGTAAGGTTCTCATCTATCCTCCCAGACAGTGCATTCCAAACTCCCATCACTTTCCGGGTGAAAAAATATTTTCCTCAAACTCCCTATAAACTGCTTGCCTTTCACCTTAAGAATAACTTGGCAGGGGCAAAAAAACTCAGGCCATATTAGCTCTGCCTATATGCGGAAGAGTGAATTAAATGAAAAGAATTGTAGCTAAGTTGCTGCATTGCAGCCACTGAGTAACAGTGGAAGCAAGGTTGATATTCTGTCCTGTAGCTTCATTTTGAGTATAGTGACAGGAGAACTCATCAGATTAATTGCTTTGTTCTGGATGATATTGAGCCTTATTAATGTTGCTGCAGATAGACCCTTTAATGTAATTGTTGAACATTATATCGCAATCTTGTAATCTTGCAGATGGTGGAACATTGAGAGATCAGAGGGTGAGTAACTCGCCACAGAATATGATATGCTCTTGTTGTCACATTATTGCTTATGTGGTTAGTCCATTTAAGCCTCTAGTCAATTCTGACCCAGTTGTATCGAAAAGGCAGAGAAAGTTTCAACTCCAAGGAGTAAAACATGCTTCTGTAAATGGATATTGTATTGAATAGAATCTAGTAGAAGGCATAGAGAATTTAGCACACAAAAGCAGCAATTTAGCTATTGGATCTGTACTAATGAAAGGAAGTGATCCAGTCTCATCCCACTTGACACTTGACCTATTAGGTTACAGTACTTCACATGCATTTCTAATTAGGTCTTACCTGCAGTTCATAGAATCTCTCCATAGTGTGGAAAGAGGCCCATTGAATCTGCACTGACCCTCTGAAGAGCAATCCACCAGACCTAGCTTCCAACCCTATCCCGTAACCTTGCATTTTACCATGGCTAATCCATCTAGCCTGCCCATCTCTTGGATCTACAGGGTAATTTAGCATGGCACATCTTTGGACTTCGGCTTCCTCCCTAAGCACCCAGCTGAAACGAGCAGAACATGCAAGCTCCATACAAACAGTCACCTCAGGTTGGAATTGAGCCCAGGTCCCTGATGCTGTGAGGCAACATTGCTAATCACTGAGCCACCGTGTACCCCAATGATTACAAGATTGTGATCTAATGTTTGAAATTACATTAAGGAGTCAATCTGTAACAAGATTAACAAGGTTCAATATCAATTCGAACAAAGCAATTAATTTGATAAATTTGCCTTTCACTACACAAAATGAAACACAGGATAGAAAACCAACCCTGTTTCCACTGTTGCTCAATTAGGATTTATGCCTTTCTCACCCTTTCAGACAGTGAGTTCCAGACTGTCCCCATGCTCTGGTGAATAGAGATTTCACTCGAATGAGCGAGGCAGGTACTGGGATTCAGGCAGTAGACGTGCAGGAGTCTCAGCCCTTGTCCTTCAACAGGTTCAAGAGTTTTGCTCCCTGTGTGGATGGGAATGGGGACTGCAGGGAGGATGAGCTGACTGACCACAGCACCGAGGTGCAGGGAGCTATTCAAGTGGGAGGGAAGAGAAGAGAAATGTTATTGTAATTGGGGATAGTATATTTAGGAGCATATACACTGTTCTGTGACCAGGATCGAGACTCCTGAAGGTTGTGTTGCCTGCTTGGTGCTCGGGTTCAGGATATCTCATCTGAGCTGCAGAGCAACTTGGAGTGAGAGGGTAAAGATCCAGTGGTTGTGGTCCATGTAGGTACCAATGATGTAGGGCAGATGTTCTGCTAAGGGAGTATAAACAGCTAGAAGCTAAATTAAAAAGCAGTACCAAAAAGGTAATAAGCCTGGCTTACTAACATGGGCCACAAGCTAATTGGCAGAGGGTCAATAAGATTAAGCAGGTAGATGTATGGCTCAAAGATTGGTATGGGAGAAATGGGTTTGAATTCATGGGACATCGGCACCAGAACTAGGGTAAGAAGGAACCTGTTCCATTGGGATGATCTTCATATGAACCGTGTTGGGAGCAGGGTCCTAGTGAATCGCATAACTAGGGCTGCAGGCAGGGCTTTAAACTAAATAGTCGGGTGGGGGGGTCAGTTAGAGGGGAAATTAGAAAACACAAATTAAAGGAGGAGGTGAAGAGTCCAGAATTCAGTAAAGGTTATTAAAATCTCCAGCACAGACACAAATAAAACAGAGTATCTCGAAAGGTTGAGCAATCGAACTTCAAGTACACTGGATGAACGAATGACAATGAGAAGAGGGACAGTTACTACAGGACTGAAGGTGTTATATCTGAATGCGTGGAGATGTGGCTGCAAGGGGATCAGGATTGGGAACTGTATATTCAAGGATTTACATCCTATTGAAAAGATAGACAGGTGAGCAGAGGTGGTGGGGTTGCCTTAATTTTATTTCTTGCTAATAAATCAACAGATAGAAACAAAGTAGAGAATCAGATGGTGTAGAACCTAATGTGAATAGAATTGAGCAACTGCAAAAGGTAAAAATAAATGATAGTTGGTGTTATGTACAGGCCTCCAAACAGTAGTCAGGAGCTGGGCACAAGAAACACCAAGAGATAGAAAAGATGTATAGGAAAGGCAAAGTTACAGTGATCATGGCAGATTTCAATATGCAGGTGGACTGGGAAAATTGGGTTGGTAGTAGTTGGCTAGAAAGGGAATTGGTGGAATGTCTACGAGATGGCTTTTTGGAACAACTTGTAATGGAACCAACTAGGGAACAGGCAATACTGGATTTAGTGTTGTGCAATGAGGCAGACTTGATGAGGGAGCTGAAGGTGAAGGGACTCTTAGGATGCAGTGATCATAACATGATCAAACTTACTATGCAATTTGAGAGGGAGAAGATAGAATCAGAGATAATGGTATTTCAGATGAATAAAGGCAACTGCTGCAGAATGAGGGAGGAGTTTGGTAGAATTGTCTCAGAGAGGAGCCTTGCAGGAAAGACAGCATGTCGAAGGGCTGAAAAGAGGGGAGACCACACTGGATCTGGTGCTTGGTAATGAACCAGGCCAGGTGTTTGATTTAGTTGTAGGTGAGCACTTTGGACAGAGTGACCATAATTCAGTTACGTTTAGTGTAGCGATGGAAAGGCATAGGTACATGCCACAGGTCAAGAATTATTGATGGGGTAAGGGCATTTATAATATGATTAGGCAAGAATTAGGATGCATAGAATGGGGTAGCAAAATGCAGGGGATGCAGACAATGGAAATGTGGAGCTGGTTTAAGGAGCAGATATTGCGTGTCCTTGATAGGTATGTCCCTGTCAGGCAGGGAGGAAGTGATAAGGTAAGGGAACCGTGATTTACTACAGAAGTTGCATATCTTGTTAAGCAAAAGAAGGAGGCTTATGTTGAGGAGGCAAGATGGTTCAGATGAGGCGATGGAGAGTTATAGATCAGCTAGGAAGGATTTAAAGAGAGAGTTAAAAAGAGCAAAGAGAGGACATGAGCAGACTTTAGCAAATAGAATAAAGGAGAACCCTAAAGCTTTCTATAGATATGTGAGGAATAAAAGGATGATTAGGATAGGAATGAGGCCAGTCAAAGACAGAAGTGGGAAGTTGAGTGTGGACCCTGTGGAGATCGGAGAGGTGCTAAATGAACATTTCTCATTGGTTTTCACTCAGGAAAAGGAGAATATTGTAGAGGAGAAGAATGAGGTATGAGATATTAGACTAGAAAGGATCGAGGTTAGCTATGCACAGGCGTTATCAATTCAAGAAGGAGTGAAAGTAGACAAGTCCCCTGAGCTGGATGGGATTTATCCAAGGATACTCTAGGAAGCTAGGGAGGAAATAGCAGAACCTTTGGCTTTGATATTTGAATCATCATTGTCTACGGGTTTAGTACCAGAAGACTGGAGGATTGCAAATGTTGTGCCCTTGTTCAAGAAGGGCAGTAGAGATGACCCAGGTAATTATAGACCAGTGAGCCTTACTTCTGTTGTAGGAAAGGTTTTGGAAAGGAGTTTAAGAGATAGGATTTATAATCATCTAGCAAGCAACAATTTGTTTTCAAATAGTCAACATGATTTCGTCAAGGGCAGGTCGTGTCTCACAAACCTCATTGAGAAGGTGACCAAGCATGTAGATGAGGGTAGGGCAGTTGACGTGGTATACATGGACTTCAGTAAAGCCTTTGATAAGGTTTCACCTGGTAGGCTGTTGGAGAAAATGCAGAGGCATGAGATTGAGGATGATTTAGCAGTTTGGATTAGAAACTGGCTTTCTGAAAGAACGCAAAAGATTGATTCATCCTGGAGTCCGGTTACTAGTGGCGTGCCACAAGGATCTGTGTTGGGACCACTGCTATTTGTCATTTTTATAAATGACTTAGATGCAGGATTAGGTGGATGGATTAGTAAATTTGCAGATGACACTAAAGTCGGTGGAGTAGCGGACAGTTTGGAAGAATGTTACAGGTTGCAGAGGGACTTGAATAAACTGCAGAATTAGGCTGAGAGTGGCAAATGGAGTTCAATGCAGTTAATTGTGAAGTGATGCATTTTGGGAAGAATAACAGGAAAGCAAGATACTGGGTCAATGGAAAGATTCTTGGTAGCGTGGATGTTTGGAGGGATCTTGGAGTCCATGTACACCGATCCCCGAAAGTTGCCACCCAGGTGGATAAGAAGGCATATGGTGTGTTAGGTTCTATTGGTAGAGGGATTGAGTTCCGGAGCCGCAATATCATGCTGCAACTATACAAAATGCTGGTGCGGCCACACTTGGAATATTTGTGTACAGCTCTGATCACCATATTTCGGGAAGAATGTGGAAGCATTGGAAAAGGTGCAGAGGAGATTTATCAGGATATTGCCTGGTCTGGAGGAAAGGTCTTATGAGGAAAGACTGAGGGGCTTGGGTCTGTTCTCATTGGAAAGAAGGTGGCTTAGAGGGGATTTGATAGAGACATACAAGATCATCAGGGGGTTTGATAGGAAAAAGACTTTCACTATCTACCCTAAGATGATGATGCCAGCTTGTACGAGGGGGCATAACTATAAATTGAGGGGTGATAGATTTAAGACAGATGTCACAGGCAGGTTCTTTACTCAGAGCGTGGCAAGGGCGTGGAATGTCCTACCTGCCAATATAGTTAACTCAGCCACATTAGGGAGATTTAAACAGAACTTGGATAAGCACATGGATGATGATGGGTTACTGTAGGGGGACGAGCTGAGAATAGTTCACAGGTCGGCGTGCCGGGAGTGGAGGTTGGGTTGGCCTCCTTCTTCAAAGACCGCAATTTCCCCCCAGACGTGATCGATGATGCCCTCCACCGCATCTCCTCCACTTCCCATTCCTTCCGCCCTTGAGCCCCGCCCCTCCAATCACCACCAGGACAGAACCCCACTGGTCCTCACCTACCACCCCACCAACCTCCATCTTCATCGTATCATCCGCCGTCATTTCCGCCATCTTCAAACGGACCACACCACCAGGGATATATTTCCCTCCCCTCCGAAAAGACCACTCCCTCTGTGATTCCCTCGTCAGGTCCACACCCCCCACCAACTCAACCTCCACTCCTGGCACCTTCCCCTGCAACCGCAAGAAATGCAAAACTTGCGCCCACACCTCCCCCCTTACTTCCCTCCAAGGCCCCAAGGGATCCTTCCGTATCTGCCACAAATTCACCTGCACCTCCACACACATCATTTACTGCATCCACTGCACCCGATGTGGCCTCCTCTATATTGGTGAGGCAGGCCGCCTACTTGCGGAACGTTTCAGAGAACACCTCTGGGACACCTGGACCAACCAACCCAACTACCCCGTGGCTCAACACTTCAATTCCCCCTCCCACTCCACCAAGGACATGCAGGTCCTTGGACTCCTCCATCGCCAGACCATAGCAACATGATGGCTGGAGGAAGAGCGCCTCATCTTCCACCTAGCAACCCTCCAACCACAAGGGATGAACTCAGATTTCTCCAGTTTCCTCATTTCCCCTCCCCCCACCTTGTCTCAATCCCAACCCTCGAACTCAGCACCGCCTTCCTAATCTGCAATCTTCTTCCTGACCTATCCGTCCCTACCCCCACTCCAGCCTATCACCCTCACCTTTACCTCCTTCCACCTATCGCATTTCCAACGCCCCTCCCCCAAGTCCCTCCTCCCTATCTTTTATCTTATCCTGCTGGACACACTTTCCTCATTCCTGAAGAAGGGCTCATGCCCGAAACGTCGATTCTCCTGCTCCTTGGATGCTGCCTGACCTGCTGTGCTTTTCCAGCAACACATTTCCAGCTTGATCACCAGCATCTGCAGTCCTCACTTTCTCCTCGTGGTTTATATGGATATCAGTAAGACATTTGACAAGGTGCCACACGGAAGGCTAGATGAGAAAGTAAGCAGCCTGGGATCCAAGGCTAGTTGGTAATCTGGATCCAAAATTGTCTTGCAAATAGGAGGCAAAGGGTAATGGTGGAATGCTGTTTTGTAATTGATAATCTGTGAAGAGTGGTGTACCACAATGTTTGGTGCTAGGACCTTTGCTATTTTTTGTTTATATGAATGACTTGGATGGAAATGTACAAGATATAATTAATAATTTTGCAGATGACAAAAAAATTGATGGTACTATTGATAATGAAAAGAATGGTCTCCATCCGATTTTGATCAGCTGGTAAATTGGGCACAGCAATGGCAGATGTAGTTTAATCCTGATAAGTGCAAGGTGATGCATTTTGTGAGGTCTAATAAGGGAAGAATATACACAATAAATGGTCAGTCTCCACAAAGTACTGAGGAACAAAGGGACATTGATGCTCAAATACATAGATCCCTGAAGTTAGGCAGGGTGAAGAAGGCTTACAGGGTACTTGCCTTTATTGCCAGGACATAGAGTATAAGTGCAAGGAAGTCTTTTTGCAACTAAATAAAACATTGATTGGGCCACAGATGGATACTGTGCAACGTTCTGGTCACCACATTATCAGAAAGGCATGATTGCCCTGAAAAGGGGTCAGAGGAGATTAACCAAGATGTTGCCTGGGATGAAAGGTCTCTGATCTGAGGATAAACTGGATAGGCTGGGTTTATTATCCTTGGAGTAGAGAAGGCTTGGGCTGCAGGGAGGGGGTGGGGAGGGTGGGGAGTGGCGGTGAGGGGATCTGTTTGAGGTATACAAAATTATGAGATCATGAGAATTGATCATAAGAGTCTCTTCCCAAAGGCAGACGTATCCAAGACCAGATGGCTAAAGTAAAGTAAAAAAGGTGAGGACCAAAATGTTTCGGAAAAGATAAAAGGAGGATTTCTTTCACTCAAAGAGTATTCAATATATAGAACATGCTGCCCCGCATAGTGGAGGAGATCAGATACTCTCACAACATTTGAAAAGCATCTGGATGTCTCTTAAAATGTCAAGGTATTGTAGCCCACGGAACCAAACACAGGTAAATAGGATTAATGTAGATTGGTGTTTGTTGGTTAGCATAGACATGGTGGGCCAAAAGGCCTGTTTTCTATGCTGTATGACACTATGGTTCTCTGATTCTATAAATGATCTTCTCCAAACTTGTCAATATCTTCAAGAGCCTTCTGTGTACCATCTCTGGTACAATTAAATCTCTCTCGTAACCTTACTTATTTGTTCTTTTTCTTCAGCTCAAAAATGCAACACCCATACACTAATCTCAATTTCCTGCACTTGTCCCACATTCTTGAATAGTATGATATTTCAAGTGCTCATTCAATTTTTTTTCTAAAAGATTGTAAGGTTTCCAGTGTCCACTAACTTCCTTGGCAGAGCATTCCAGTTTCCCACTACCTTCCGAGTGGAAAAAGGTTTTCCCAAATCCCCATTGAATCTCCTGCCCCTTACCCTAAAACCATGCCTCTTTGTTATTCCACAACCAAGTGGAAAAGCTTCTTCCATTCACCTTGTTCATATTCCTTATAATCTCATACATCTCAATTATGCTCCCCCTCAGTCTTCACTGCTAAGGAAAACAATCCAACCCGGTCTAGTTTCTCCATCGTAGAATCCCTACAGTGTGCAAACAGGCCATTTAACGCAAAAAGTCCACACTGACCTTCCAAAGAGTATCAGACTCATTCCCCTACCCTACTACTCTACATTTCCCCTGACTAATGCACCTAACCTACACATCCCTGAACACTATGGGCAATTTAGCATGGCCAACTCACCTAATCTGCACCTGTGGGAGGAAACTCATGCAGATTTAGGGAAAATGTACAAACTTCACAAACAGTCACCTGAGGCTGGAATCAAACCTGGGTCTCTGGCACTGAGGCAACAGAGCTCACCACTGAATTACCTTACAGCTCAATTTCTCAGGCAACATCCTGGTGAACTTCCTCTGTACCCCCCGGTGCTATCACATCCTTCCTGTAGTGAAACGACCAGAAATACAAACAGTGCTCTAATTGTGGCCTAATCAACATTCCATACAAATACAAATTACCTCCTTGCTCTTATACTCGATACCATCACTTATGAAAACAAATGTCCTGTATGCCTTTTAAAATATCCAATTCCTGTGCTCTGCCGACTTCAGGGATGTGTGAATAATTACCCCAAGATCCCTCTGTTCTGCTGAGCTATTCAGTGCCATTTTCTTCTTCATATCTTAACTTGATGTTCCACAACTAGCATGTATCTGAACCAAGATGTTGGAAATTGATCATTGGGTCTCCACATAATTGGGATGAGCTGCCTTCACAGGTAATTCACTTGAGAGAATAGATGATGATTGGACTACCTGTTAAGTGCCAAGAAGAAGAATAAAACAGATTGCGGGTGACAAAATGATAAAAGACTACTATAGACTCAGAGGAGTCCTACAGCCTCTCCAGCTTCATAGTGACATTGTTTGAAGGATAGTAAAATTTAATTATGCTTTATTGGTGGCAAAATAATCATTGACTCATTCTTAATTTAAGCTATAATGCCTCAAATTTCATAATAGCAGAATTATCTGGAAAAACTAAACACTGAATATTTCATCCTCAATTGATATAGTTTGTGGTCATTTTACAGGAAGTTCTACTCCAGAGTATCATTGAAAGCTCGAGGTGATGGCATTTTTAGAAACTAGAAAATGAAATTTGAAGCACCATTGAGTGAATGATAGACTGATGAGTCTTCTAAATGTGCAATCAGCACTAAGTTTTCAGATTCCAGTGTAACATATTTCCTTGGTTTTGGCATCATTGAACCCTTCCATAAGGGCATCTCAGATCTGTGATCCAATTCTTCCTGCCTACTATCCAGGTAACCACTCACATAACACAGGACTCATAAATAACGTTTGTATTTTACAGCAGCTACTGAGATGCTTTGTCTGTTGCTACGTGTATTTCCCATCCTTATGGAGACCTCCAGAATAGATAAAGAATTCAACCTAGATAAAGCATGGCTACAAGGCATCAACTGGAGGATTTGAGCTATAGGGAGAAGCTGAACAGGCGAAGGCTGTTTTCCCTGGAGCATCGGAGGCTGAGGGGTTTACAAAATTATGAGGGGCATGGATAGGGGTAAATAGGCAAAGTCTTTTCCCTGGGGTTGGGGAGTCTAGAACTAGAGAGCATAGGTTTAGGGTGAGAGGGAAAGGATATAAAAGAGACCTATGGGACAACTTTTTCACACAGAGGGTGGTACGTGTATGGAATGAGGAAGTGGTGGAGGCTGGTGAAATTGCAACATTTAAAAGCATTTGGATAGGTATAGGTATAAGAATAGGAAGGGTTTGGAGGGATATGGCCCGGGTACTGGCAGGTGGGACTAGATTGGGTTAGGATATCTGGTTGGCATGGACGGGTTGGACTGAAGGGTTTGAGTCCATGCTGTACATCTCTAGGACTCTATAACTGGTTTATTTTACCTAATAAATGAGCAGACTTCTACTTTCAGATAGAGGGCAAAAGAAAATCTTCTCAGTTATGAGTACTGGGACATCGTGCAGCTCAGTTTCTGAGTGTACCTTGAGTATTCTGTCTAAACTTGTCAAAACTAACCTAATTCAGACATTTGATGGTATTATTTTTTCTTGGATATTCTTGATGAATCAATACAGACTAATGTTACACTGTCTGCTGCAGTACAACTTAGAAAGGACTGAAATCAATCATGTTCAGGGCTGCGGTGTGGTTGCTATGAACTACTTCATGGAATTTGTTATTTGACCTTCTCAGAACCTCTGCAGTTTTCACTTTTAATCTTGATTTTGGATAATTTCTTGCTGGCCATGACATTACATTCTTAAGTTCTCTACCTGAAGACTGGTCTGACACATTTCACCTGGACCTCTACTAAGGGCAAAATAGCTGGCACAGTGATCAAACCCAATGCTGCTTGCACCAGTCATCCAAACAATTATGGATTAGTGGTGCTGGAAGAGCACAGCAATTCAGGCAGCATCCGAGGACAGGCAGAATTGCTGTGCTCTTCCAACACCACTAATCCAGAATCTGGTTTCCAGCATCTGCAGTCATTGTTTTTACCTTATCCAAACAATTATGCCAACCAATGCCAAACCACCCTCCATTCCAAGGAATTCAAGTTGCTTTAGTAACATACACTAATATATGCATGTTGTAGTCTGGAAGCCTGGACCTATAGCAATGTTTGTACAGATTCCAATTCATATTTTCAACCAATGGCTGAAAAGGAATATCTCCCACTCCTATTGTCTGCCATTAATATATGTTACTGTCTTATGAATGCCTCTTTCTTGGCCATCTATATACATTGAAATTTGAATACAGAGCTCCTGGCTCAGAAGCAGTGACATTACTACTATGACCTAAGATCTCTCATTACACATACTGAATCAGCATATGGTTTGTGCTAACTATTTCAAAAACAAAAATTAAAGATTATTTAGCCTGGACTGATAGACAAAAGGCACTAATATGTAACAGCAATTTGGTTATTTTAAAACCAAAAAGAATTCAAGGTCATACTTTTGATGGAATATAATCATGGCAATCATCTTTCATTGATAGCGAGCTCATCAGTTTATTAATTTTCACCTTTTACAGATCAACAAATTGGATTCAGACAAGCATCTGACATCAATGACAGCCAGCTGTTCATAAGCAACATTTAGATTGCTGGCTAGCATTTAGATCTCGGGCCTAAAAGACTAATTCATCCCTTTAACTGATATCTTTGTAAAAAGAAACATCCAATTTTAAGCTCATATTTGACTAATTTAAGTCAGTGACAATTCAGCCAGTCAGAAGCCAGCTCTCTGTGCTATGGTAATGATATATCACGTGAGGTGAAGCAGGCACCGTTCAAGGATTGATTTTACATTAGGAGGTAGTGCAGAAGCAGGGTGCGTTTTTGTTTTGTCATTTCAAGCTGGTTAGTGAAATTTATAACTTGGTTCAAATCCATGCTTTGCACTGAAAACTGTTCATTTACCTGTTTAATTTGCAGAGAAAATCAATGGCTTCTTTCCAGAGCCTCAATCCGACAGGTGTACTGATGGTCAAACAAAATGCATTCGTAAGTAGTTTGTATTCAATGCCTAAATCTCACAATGTATATATTGTGCAGTAAAGGATACTTGGCATGGGGAATGCAAAAATCATAGCTAGTCCCATCATGCCATTACACCACTGACAGGGCTGAATGGGGAGTTGCTCATGAATCCTTGTTACTATGAGAGGGATAGCCAAACAAATGCAGAGTATTCAAATAAAAGATGAAAAATAGATATTTCTACTGAAGGACCATTCTGTAATGATAATATGACAAATTTATTATCTGCTATAGGCATAGAGAGTACTTAGCAGAAAAAATACTGCAGATGCTCAAAACCTGAAACAAACAAAGAACGCTGGATAAACTGCAGCTCTGACATCATCTGTGGAGTGAGAAACAGAGTTGGCATTTTTTGTTTGATGTTTTAGTTCTGAAGAGGAGTTATACTAGACTCCTGTATTAACCCGGTTTCTTTTTCCACAAATGCTGCTGGACCTGCTGAGTTTCTCCAGCATTCTCTTTGCTTGTTTCAGATTTTGAGCATCTGCAGTACACTTTCTGCTCAGTATTTATATCTTGGGCACCACAATCTCCTGGCAGGCAAACAACAGCCACACCTTCAGGAAGAATTTATGGACCTGGATTCACCCATGTTTTCCTTGCTGGTCAGTGATCCTCACATTTTAATAGTTGCAGGTTTGACCATAAGCAGACAGGAGGTTCATTGATGCCTTTCAGATAAGTTCTGATGAAATGTCTTGGGTGTGAATGCCCAGTTATTCGTCCAAGCAGGTGCAGTGGCAAAAGCAAGTTTGACTGTACAGTTCATGATCGATACTGAAGTTATATGGGCAGGCCCTATTTAATATAGGTTCTGCTCACAATCTTGACTCTTTTGCCACAAGTCCACCAAATAACAGTGCCCTACTGTGAAAATAAAAGTAATTTTGAGCCACTATGCAACTTGGTTTGATGGTTTTACACAACAGGTGCAGTATTAGAAGATCCTTGAATTTGAGTTCATTTCTTTTTTTTCCCAGATCTATTTGTGTTGAAGTGCAACAGAGCTAATATGACTGAATTCTTTACTGATGACTATTATATCCCAGAGGCCATAACTTCACAGCAGATGAGAAACCATTCCATTTTCAGGAACAATGGAGCTGGATTTGAATGGCAGAGCTCACTTAAGGTTTCATCAAAGCTCCTCACCTAATTGTGTCTCGCACTCTAATGGCTTCAGGTGATGTTGAACTGCATTTGACAGATAACCCCTTTTCTGACTTAAGAAATGACAGTACTTTTTGATGCAATCTTCTACTTTATAGAGCCTTTTTTTTATCATGTGTATGTGTCTCCAGGGTGGGAAGGCCATTGTGTCAAAACAGTTTGTGCTTGACTGAGCAGAAAACATACTTACTTGGCATTGTATTCAGAAAAAGCACTCTGCTTTGTGCTCTTGCCATTTTAGTTATTAAAAAAAAAATCAATTCTGGTAGTATTTCAAACAATATAGTATCTAGGTCACAAAAATGCACATTAAAAAGATTTAGACCTGATTATAATGAGAATTATTTAGATACAATCCTACATTAGATTATCATCAAACACAAACTTGCCATCTTGATCAAAAGGAACAGGAAGGTTAAGTCAAAGAAAAACAATAAATTCTAACACAATGGGATAAGGTTCCTGATGTTATATGAACTAATCTAATTGTGCCTCCAATCATTGTAGTTAATTGTACTGCATTGCTTGATTCAAAGAGGTTTTAGAAATAAGGCTGCAGATTTTTATCTTTGCAAACGAGCTGTTAGTTGACTCTAATAAAGCCAGTAACTGGTTTATGTTGAGTCACTTATGTCAATCAAACTGTACCATTTGAGGCCACTTTCCACATGGGCTGCAACTATCTCAAGTGCAGGCATGACAAAATGACAGGCAGTTAAGTGACAGGTAAATCTGTGTAGGCTGCCTGGCAGTCACAGAAGGGAGGGGGGAGGTTACAGGGCTGGGGGCCAGGGTGGGTCCTCAATTTGCATGAATTTGTGCCAGTAGGTTGTTATTTAGATTAGATTCTCTACAGCGTGGAAACAGGCCCTTCGGCCCAACAAATCCACACCGCCTCTCCGAAGAGGAATCCATCCAAACCCACATCTACCCCTGACTAACGCACCTAATATTGCGGGCAATTTAGAATGACCAATTCACCTGACCTGCACATCTTTGGATTGCAGGAGGAAACCGGAGATCCCAGAGGAAACCCACACAGACACGGGGAGAATGTGCGAACTCCACACAGATAGGTGGGAATCAAACCCAAGATCCTGGTGCTGCGAGGCAGCAGTGCTAACCACTGAGCCTTTTGCTCTTGATTCCCATGGTTTCCCCTCTTGAGAATGCACTCTAAAAAGTATTTACCCCTGTCACTGGTCACTAGTCCATCCTGGAAGACTGGGAGTGCTGTACTAGGAGTAAGCATGCCCACTTTGATGGCACTGCTGAGTTTTGGAGGTGGGTTCCTTAGTCAGGTGGAAAGCTCACAGGTTACCAAGTAGCTGCTACAAGGGGCACAATCTCTTGCAGGCCTTCCACGTATAAGTCAATGTGGATATCTCTTGTGCATTTGCAGGCAGAGAAAGTGACACACGAAGCAAAGAAAATATGCCCAATGACCATAAAAATGTCACAGGGAATCTCATGATATCTGGCCATGCTATTGACCAAAAATTTAAATAACTCTTAATCATAGAATTCTTACAGTGCAGAAGGCGGCCATTTGTACTGCACTCACAATGCTTATGTAAGCATTGTGCCTTCATTCTCCCACAATGCTTTTGCTTTCCCTCATGGGATCAATTACATTATATCAGTTGGAGATGACATTACCTGTCAGGTGTCATCTATCTTTACGTGTTCGTCTTCTCCTGCTAACACTGTCCTCTTCCTGCGCCTTTAAGTGTGACTTTAATCTTGATGAAAATCTATCTAGATCAGCTGACATTATGATACCTTTTATACTTTGGAAAACCCAAAAAAAGAATCAACCAACTGGAAAGGTGCTAGAATACAAATGCAATTAATTTAAAGATTTTTGACTGAAAGCATGAGAGGACATATTGATCCCTCTGGCTCACCCATTTTAAATCAAAGAACATGGTCTCTCTCTCTCTCGTGACAATGGGTTCATATGTCAAAAGATTTTGTTCATTTTGAACTTTTCTGTATCAAGTTTTTGATACTTTCCTGTCAAAAACAAATGCACTTTTGGACAAAACCTTCAGCTGAATATATCTATTTAGCGTTGAACGCTTCTATATTTTATCAGGCTTTGAGCATTCATGAGAAGCATGCAAGTAACAACACTGAGGAATATTTAACAGCTTGACAGATCTGACAGTTTCATTCATAGGTTTCAATGTAGCATAAATTTGATGCATGGAGGATGCATGGCAGATCTTTACAGACTCTGACAGTGACAAGACTGCTATGGGAAATATTTCTGCTTGAATAAAGGCAGTACAAACAAGAAAGATCACTTCAGACTGTTATCTGTTGCTCACTGCATTCAGGTTACAATTTTTGCAGTCAAGTACAATAGACTGCAGGAGCATGATTCTAAGTATTTGTGCAGTAATACTGAATTAATTTTGCACCTTAATACAAGTTAAGCAAACAGGTAAGTGATGCCATGTTGATAAAGAAGGGCAATAGAGATGACCCAGATAATTATAGACCAGTGAACCTTCCATCTGTTGTAAAAATGTTTTGGAAAGGATGATAAGAGTTAAGATTTATCATCTCGCAAGCAACAATTTGATTGTAGATAGTCAACATGGTTTCGTCAAAGACAGGTCATGACTTACAAACCTCGTTGAGTTTTTTTTAAGAAGGTGACCAAGCATGTGGATGAGGTTAGAGCAGTTGACGTGATGTACATGGACTTCAGTAAAGCCTTTGATAAGGTTTCACATGGTAGACTGTTGGAGGAAATGCAGAGGCATGGGATAGAGGATGATTGAGCAGTTTGAATTTGACTTTCTGAAAAAAGGTAGCGAGTGGAGGTTGATGGAAAATATTCAGCCTGGAGTCCAGTTACTAGTGGTGTGTCACAAGGGTCTGTTTTGGGATCACTACCATTTGTCATTTTTATAAATAACATGGATGCAGGCATAGGTGGATGGGTTCAGTAAATTTGCAGATGACACTAAAGTCAGCAGAGTGGCAGACAGTGTGGAAGAATGTTTTAGGTTGCAAGGGGACTTGGATAAACTGCACAATTGGCCTGAGAGTGGAGTTCAATGGAGTTCAATGCAGATAAATGTGAGGTGATTCACTTTGGGAAGAATAACAGGAAGACGGAAATACTGGATCAATGGAAAGATTCTTGGTAGTATGGATGTGCAAAGGGGTCTTGATGTCAACGTACATAGACCCCTGAAAATTGCCACCCAGGTTGATAGTGCTGTGAAGGCATATGGTGTTTTAGGTTTTATTGGTAGAAGAATTGAGTTCTGGAGCCGTGATATCATGCTGCAACTATACAAAACGCTAATGCGGCCTCACTTGGAATATTGTGGACAGTTCTGGTCGCACCATTACAGGAAGGATGTCAAAGCACTGGAAAAGGTGCAGAGGAGATTTACCAGGATATTGACTGGTCTAGAGGGAAGTTCTTATGAGGAAAGGCTGAGGGACTTGTGTCTATTCTCATTGGAGAGACAAAGGCCAGGAGGGGATTTAATAGAGACATCCAAGATGATCAGAGGAGTAGATAGAGTGGACAGTGAAAGTCTTATTCCTAGGATGATGTCAGCTTGTTTGAGGGGGCATAGCTGCAAATTGAGGGGTGATAGATTTAAGACAGATGTCAATGGAAGGTTCTTTACTCAAACAGTGTTAAGGGTGTGGAATGTCCTGCCTGCCAATGTAGTTAACTCAGCCACATTAGGGGCACTTAAACAGTCCTTGGATAAGCACATGGATAATGATGGGATAGTGTAGGGGGATAGGCTTAGATTAGTTCAAGGTTGGTGCAACATCGAGGGCCGAAGGGCCTGTTCTGTGCTGTATTGTTCTATGTTCTGTATTCTATTACCACGAAGGTCCTACCTTCTTAAGCTCGCTCCTCATCTGAGATGTGGTGAACTTCAGTTTAAACTCACCATCAGTCCTTTCTTTCTCTCTCTCTCTCTCTCTCTCTCTCTCTCTGAGAGGGCAGCCCTACAGACCTGTAGAACTATGGATATTTTATCTTTATATTTGTCATTAAATGTTGTTTTATATTGAATTTTGCTATGCTTTGTACCACAGTGATGTTGCAGAATTTGCTTTATTTGTCAATTTATTAAACTATGTATTCTGTAATATTGCAATGAATTTTTCAATAAAATTTTTGAAATGTATTACTAGGTGTTCTGCAATGATTTCCAGTCTTCAAACCTTTTAAAATATGTTTATTTGCTCTGGTGCATTTTTGTTTTATTGACTGGATTTTCCCACATTTTTCATGGATTTCTGACTTTTACTAATGAACTGGGCGAACTGCTTAGTCTAGGGTAGTCCCCTATCCCCTGCAACCTAGATTGAGTTTTGCATGTTCATCCAAGGCAAATATCATGGTCTGAATGGCTTCTGTCTATCAGGTCTGCACCAACAATCTGAAGAACATCCCATCCAGACCTAGCTCCCACCCAGGACCCATACTTACCATGGCTAATTCACCTAGCATGCACATCTTTGGATTGTGGGAAGAACTGGAGCACTTAATGGGAACCCATGCAGATACAGGGAGAAACTGTAAACTCCATGCAGACAGTCGCCTCAGGTTAGAATTGAACCCAAATATCTGGTGCTGAGTCATTGATGGACATTGACACATCTTTCACTATCTAAATAACCAAATGCTTCACTTTACACTAGTTTTTAAATATGTTTCTCTGACTACAGCACTTATAGATCTTTGAACAAAAATCAAAGCTCTCTTTTTATTCCTAGAGTCACGCAGCACAGACACTGACCCTTCACCCAACTTGTCCATGCCGACCAAGTTTTCCGATCTAAACTCGTCCCATTTGTTTGTGTTTAGTACATATCCTTCTAAATCTTTTCTATCCACATACTTCTGTCCAATGTAACTGTACCTGCATCTGCCACTTCCTCTGGCAGCTCATTCCACATATAAACCACCTTCAGTCTGAAAAGGTTGTCCCTCAGGTCTCTTTTAAATCTTTATCCTCACATCTCAAAAATATAGTCCCCAGTTTTGAACATCCCCACCTGGAGGAAAAGACATTTGCTGTTCACCTTATCTCTGCCTATCATGATTTTATAAACCTCTTAGGTCAACCCTCAATCTGCTAAACTCCAGTGAAAGAAGTCTGAACCTATCCTTATAACTCAAACCCTCTAGTCCCAGCAATATCCTTGTAAATCTTTTCTGAACCCCCTCCAACTTAATAAAATCTTTCCTATATTCACTTGTGGCACCTGGGCATCTCCAGCTGGTCTAGCATTTATTAACTGTCCACAGTTGCCCTTGAGAAGGTGGCGTGAGCTGCCTTCTTGAGCCGCTGCAGTCCATGTGTTGTAGGTTAACCCACAATGCTCATAGGGAAATTGTTTCATGATTTTGATCCAGTGACCCTGAAGGAACAGTGGTATACTTCCAAGTGAGGATGGTGAGGCTTGGAGGTGAACTTGCAGATGGTGGGGCTCCCATGTATTTGTTGTTCTTATCTTTCTAGAGTGGTTGTGTGGTTGGAAGGTGCTGTACTGTTCTATCTTCTGCATTAACTGGCTAACTCATTAATCTAGAATCCCAAGGTAATGTTAGAGGGACAGTAATTTGAATCCTACCATGACTGATGTTAAAATTTTTCAACAAAAACACCGGTTGTTCTGCTATAATACAGTGAATTTGCATTGAGGAAATGTGTAACAAAATTGACAAATTGGGGATGGTATTTGCAAAGCGCGAACTTTTAAAAGGTGTTTCGGCAGTAATGCGATTACATCGCCAACTCTTTAAGCGCTGTTTCTAAAGTGTGATTTTTCTCTAACGCGAGGTTGCACAAGAACACAACCATCACATTAGAGCAGAACTGACTGTAATATGTTTCACTGACCCCTCTGGGCAGTTAGGGATGTAAAATAAATACCAGCTTACCCAGCTATGCCCATTTGCTATGGTGAAATGAAAAGAAAAACTGCAGGTAGGCCCTTTGCATGGGGCTTGAGACCAGTTTGTCATCTGTGGGACTTGGGATATGGATCCATCAATCAAAAGTGTACATTCCTGGTCTAGGTCCTGGATATTGGGAGGGGTGTAGGAGAATAAAAATCCTTCTCTTTCCAATGAGCCCTCTCGATCCCTTTATCCACAACTCACTCCAATTCACTACACCCTGCCACTCTACCATGCACCCATCCCCACATCAGTAGTCTGCTGCCTGGATTGCTTTGACATCCTGAGACCCAATACTTGTCCTTATTGATAACAGCCACAGCTTCCACTAGAGTATTGCTAACTTCAAGAGGTCTCTGATTGGCTGGCAACTCCTTGTAGGCCAGGTTTTGTTTCCAGGAATTGGCCTGCACTGGCCTCTTCAGTGTCTGATTGGCCTATGGTGCAACGGGCTTTCTGAAAAAGTGTCAGAATGTGTCTCACCATCTAGTCAGCCATTAGGCATTATCCCTGATCCCTGAAATTAATCAGGGGTAGAGATCCAATATAATTGATTGTCACAATGTTTTTTTCTGCTTTGTGCTGAAGGAACTGAGAATAAATGAAAATAAAATCATCCTTTATAGTTGGTTTCTCATAGGCTTACACACTTTTGACTAACAGCTTTTTATCCCCCCAAGTGTTAGCTCTTGCTAAAAAAAAGATTAAAAATAGTTGTTGTAACAAGTGTGAGTGACAATATAGTGACATCACTACAATTCCGATAGCTTAATTTTAAAAAAAATCTGTGGAAAGAGATTTTACAGGACAGTCTAATGTCTTTAAAATTGAAACATCAGCACTATCTTACTGTGGGAGAAGAGCTTCAGCCTAATTATAAATTAAGTGGAATGGAAAATGAAAGATCTCCTCTCAGCCTGTCCAAGAATTTGTCATTTTTCTTACCCGAATCATTCAGAAACCCTACAAAAAAGATTTCATCACTGTAGCAAAGAACTTCATTTCTCTGCATGAAAGGCTGAGAGGCCGAGAGTCTTTAATAACTGCAAAGTACTATAACTTTATTACGGTTTTCATAAATAAAACATTCAAGATCCTCAGAAACATTTTGTTGGTGAACTTCATGTGCATGATGGAAGGGAATTAGCATGAAAGTGCATTTTTATGCCTGCATGAGACAGAGTGCATAATTCTCAATTTTGTAAGTGAGGTAATTTAATGCAGTGAAGGGGAAGCTGCAAACTTTAAAAAACCTAACTTTTCTAATCAACCTGTTCAGACATATTATTATACTCCTGTGGAGCAGGCAGGATTTCAATCGACGTCTCAGTGTAGAGGAGGAAATCTATCACTGCACCACAAGAGAATTTTCCAACAAGTGAATGGTTTGAAAGAGGCAACCAAAGAGGGTGAGACCTGAAAGCTGAAGTCTAGAGGCATTAATTAGGTGAACCGATAGGTAAGTGACACAATTTAAGCTCCTTTTCTCTCCTTAAACCGGGGCAGTCGTTTAGCTTGGTGCAGGGAAGATCCAAGTGTTGTGTTAAATTTATAGGTATAAACAAATGAACATTAAAACATAACTATGGATAAGCGTTGAAATCCAATTAGTTAAATAAAACAAAGTAAACATAGCAAGGCAGATGATGCATTGCACCTGTAGATTATGGAGGTCAGTGCACACCGACCTGATCCACAGAAACTACGTCTGCAGTAGGTGTCTGCAGCCGTAGGGGCTTCGGGTCAAAGCTGTGGCCTCTGCTCAATTGCACTATTTAAACTACATGGCACATATAATGGTTTAATAATCAAGTCAATGGGAAATGAAAATTCCATGAAGTGTAAAGTTTACTTGTTTGATTGCTGGAACAAATAAATGAGAAAAACATTCTTAACAGTTTAATGTATTACAAACATTTAAGAAAATAGTTTGATGAAATCATTTTCAAAACATACGTCAAGGACACATGTTGAAATTAACTTCACCTCTAAAGGATTGCTTCACAGTCAATACTACATAAAAGAAATTAAAGTCAAAATACAACCATCAGGTAGACCATTATCAAACATGCAACAAATCAAGATATGGTTTGAGTATGCCCACATTTAGCTAATAATTATAATAATTTAACTGCAACTGAGACGAGTGGAATTCTTGCTTATATCAAAGTCAAGGCACTTATCC
Source organism: Chiloscyllium plagiosum (assembly GCF_037043375.1). Classification (NCBI taxonomy): domain Eukaryota; kingdom Metazoa; phylum Chordata; class Chondrichthyes; order Orectolobiformes; family Hemiscylliidae; genus Chiloscyllium; species Chiloscyllium plagiosum. Next base: position 60,956,819 of record NW_028270139.1, on the reverse strand, counting down.
AACTGAAGAAAACAGAATTAGATACATTACAACTGGGCAGTGTGTAATCTGTACAAATTGTATCTATCACGGTTCACAACACTGGAGAAAATAGGCAATCTGAGAATAAAGAAGAAATGTTACTTAGAGAAATACCAGGAACAGCCGTGCACATCCTTGTACTGGAGATTTAATAAGGATTACTCAGGGTCATAAAACCAGTGAGTTGTCAAGAAAATAATGTGCCTTTTCTGGAGAGAGGATTAAGTTGTAACACTCTATCCTTGACAGGTTATTATGCATTTGTAATATGAGAATTACAAGAAATAAGGAGGTGTCATTCAAAGCTGAAATTAGGCACAAATGTGTTTTCTATGTTATGATCCCAACAGAAGTTATCATTTGACAAGTCAGATCCCAAACTGAAACCTGGCCTGAGAGCATTTTTAAAAAAACTTAATGACATGGTCTTTCATTGAAATACAAAATACACAATGCTGATTCAGATTCAGTTTTAACAATAAAACAGAAGTTGTTATTACACAAAAAGGAATGAATGCAAAATAGAACAAACCAAATTATTTGCACATAACACTTGTTTAAACTTTTGGAAACACACAGTAAGAATACAATGTCATTATCAATTGCATCCCATGACAGTTCTCAAACACCAGAGTGAATGCCTTTTTCTCTCCCATGGAAGGCTTGATTTAGCTGTGGCTTCAATTCCTTATTCATGAAAACCTAATTGCCTCTTCCTGGATTTGTTTTAAACTTTCACTTAAACAGAGCTTCAACTTTCTCAGATTCAAATAACACCTCCAGGATATTAACTAAATGCTTCTCACCTGGAACTTTGTACTAATTCCTTTTTCCAAGGTGATCTATTTTTTGACATTTTTAAAAACTATCTTTTCCCTGTCTCAGGACCAACTGATTTCTATCCAGATTCAGCTAAAAACTGTGCAGAAAAGCCTGAACTAAAACACACAAAAAGAAAATCTTTTTATATTTCTCTAAGCGGTCGCCCAAAATCCAGACTCTATCTAAAAGCTGAATTCACTTTTCTTTTACTTTGTTCACTCATAGCCTTTCTCAATGTCAAACAAAATCCACTCAGCTCCAAAACTCTTTCTCAGACCGTTTGTCAAAGGAAATTACCATGACTACAAATATATTCATAAGTTAATCATTGAACCATTCAGACTCACAGAAAACCCACTTGGCTTTAGTTCAAAATTCAAACTTGAAAATAAATTATATCAAAATATGTATAAGTTACATTCTTACCTGTCAAATAGGTTGGAATGATTACTAGTTGACAATACACTATTGTCAGCAATATATTCGTAAAATATCCATTGGTCACAAATATGTTACATGGAGTTCGACGTACGGCTAGTAATTAATCACTTCCTGCTGGTGTATATTTGACCATGTCCTCTTAATCACTCCATTCAATGATTTCATGCCACCTTTTCCAATTTGGCAGAATGCTTCATAGGCAGCGTAAGACTGATGAAAATCTATCACAAACTACTGTTGGCCAAGGAAGGATCTAAATGGTTGTTCAAACTTGCAACATTAAACAAACTTCTGTGACATATACAACAATATTAAAGTTGCTTAAGTAATTTAATAATGGATGCTATAGATAGTTACAAGATCATTAACTGCATTTGCAGCAGCAACATCCTTTCCTAATCAGACACATTTCAATACCAATAAGACCATTAAACAGCCAGAGCATCTCAAATTACTGACTTCTAACATGTTGTTAATTGGAAAAGTAAAGATAGAATTCATTTGACAAGATACATAACAAAAAAAAAAAAGGCTTTCGTAGAAACACAAAACTAGGTTCTGGAGTAGGCCATTCAGCCCTTTGAACCTGCTCCGCCATTCATTATGGTCATGGTTAATCCTTCAACTCATAAGGTAAAAACAATGACTGCAGATGCTGGAAACCAGATTCTGGATCAATGGTGCTGGAAGAGCACAGCAGTTCAGGCAGCATCCAAGGAGCTTCAGCAAAATCGACGTTACGGGCAAAAGCCCTTCATCAGGAATAATGAAGGGCTTTTGCCCGAAACCTCGATTTTGCTGAAGCTCCTCGGATGCTGCCTGAACTGCTGTGCTCTTCCAGCACCATTGATCCATTCAACTCATAAGCCTATTCCTTCTCTTCCACATATATACTTTGATCCCTTTAGCCTCAAGTGCTAGATTGAACTGCTTTGAATTTCCTCTTCTGCTTTTCTAAGGAAGACAAGCTATGACTGTTTTCTTGTTGCACAGATTACAGAAAGACATTATATTTTAATACAGCGTTATGGACCCAGCCAGGCCTCTTAAAATATTTCAAGAAGGTAGCCCAACCCTATCTTTGCTAGTTGTTTAAGCAGGTGTAGATGTGGGTAATCCAGGAGAAATGCTGCTTTAAAACCAGTTTTAAACAAAACAGAATTCATTTACAAAATTATTGAATGAAACACAAACAGAAAGCCGAATAACTTAACCTCTCTGAAAACCCAACAGATCTTCCCAACTTAATGATGTTGTTCCAAATACTTGCAACAATCCCCATAAACACCCCTTGGCACAAAAGGTAAAATCAAACAGATTCTTACAGGAGAGAGGTCAGAGAGAGAATGCCAGCCTGGACTGCTTCTTTGGATCCAGTAGCTTTTCAACACACTACTTCTGCTAAAACCCAAACCAAACTAAAGTAAAGCTGAGCTGGGAGAACTGGCCACTTCTCTATCATTGAATAATTGTTCTTTTTTTAAAACTTGAAAGCCTTTTGCCTGAAGCAGCATCCGTTAGCTATAATCAAATTGGTCCAAAAACCCTCCAACCCCAGACTTTTCAGCGTCTGTGACATTTACAACCTCTCTGAAAAAATAGCCAAAGACAGCAAAACCTTGTTAAAGGAGCAGCTTCATCACAACAGGTAGATGGAACCATGGTTTGTGATGTTCTAATACAAAAAGATCTCCATTTCACTCTCCATTATGTAGTCAGTCGGTTATGTAGTCAATTGAGCAGTTGGCCATGAAATCCATTGGTTAGCTGTGTACATAATGTAACAGTAATGTGAGCAAGCACAAAACCTCGATGAAAGTTAAGTCTGAGATACCATATCGATGTACTTCCTGATGAAGGGCTTATGCCTGAAACATCGATTTTCCTGCTCCTCAGATGCTGCCTGACCGGCTGTGCTTTTCCAGCACCACATTCTAGACTCTAGTCGCCAGCATCTGCAATCCTCACTTTCCCCTATACCATATCGATGTACTTGATTAGTGTTGTTATTAAATTTCAAGAAATCTGCCTCCACAAGAACACTGCCTTTGTGGAATACGTTACATAGGCTAACACATGAGGAATTACATCACGCCATGGTTGTAGACTATGGGCACTAGAAAGCTGATGGCAGCAAATAGACATTAAAAGTTGGTGGCAGTAAGTTGCCATTATAATTTAATGGCAGAAAATTGTTAAAAGAACAGGTTTTAGCATCTGCAGGAGTTATGAAAAATTATTTTACTATCATCCATCATCTCTCAGAGTTCAGAGCTGACCTTCAGCATTAACAATTAAGTCTGAAGGCTACACTCTACATAGAATTGCAGCAAGCACAGTGGAGACAGTTGTGAATATATGCTGTTCATCTTTCATACAATACAAAACAATGCCACTGGTGTGATTGATTTAAATAAAAAGCAGAAATGCAAGAGCTCATGACAGTTCCAAATTGGTAAAAAGTGATCCTCGAGTGAAGTAGAGCCCAGAAGACCAGAGAGAGAAACACAATCTACATATCATTAAAGCTATGCCTGCGCTCATGTTCATTGGCCAATTCTGTCATTTTGTTCTCTTTAGAAAACAGCACAAGAACAGAGAAAAGGCACAGTTGGCATCACCCAATGCATTTCTGGAGCCAACACATGCAGACAGGTTAAGCTTTTGTCATTCGAGTGAAAAAGAAACAATATTAGTAGCATCAAGGTGAAAAACAAAAAGAGAAAAGCCAACAAAATGAAACCTCAAAACACATTAGACTGCAATATAATTTTTTTTTGTGCTGGCATTTTAAATTGAAAAAATCACGTAGTCAAGGTGGAGAGCAAACACTTGATTACTGATTAGCACTCCAGAGCCATGCTGTCAGAAATTCAGTTACTTAAATAAAAAATTAGGCTGTATTTTAGAGATCAACAGACAACTGATTTTTAAAAAATGGCAGGCAGTTAAAATTCCTGTTAACTTTGAAGATGTATTGGCGTTTCCAGTACTGATTGCAAAGATCATGACAAAATTGTTATGTGTTTTAAATGATTTACAATTTAAGGCAACTTCAAGATACACAGGGTTTAGTTTATACAATGCCAGCAACAGCCAAGTTAAACAATCAAAAGTTCCCAAATAAAAATCAATTTTTAGACAAATGTCAATGCAAAGGTATAGGATGTAATTTTACTGAAGTTAACTTAGTTGTAGGTTTATGCAATGATTCTGTTGCCTTAAATGCTTATGAGAAACATTATTAGACAAACAATATACCATGATGCACTGCCAGAAGCGTGCAAGTTCAAAGCAATTTTAGCATGCCAACAGCATCTACAGATTTTTGGTTCTCAACAAATATTGCACCAAACAGGGTCAGTAATGCCATCAACAACTTTAAAAGAAGTGCAGCATTACTGGTGAAAGATCATAGCCAACCTAACATCAACCCTCACTGTAAGTGGAGTACTCACATTCAGAATATACTCAAAATGAAACAAAACATCATTTACAAAGTTCAACACCACTCCCTGCTTGAAGAAAAATGGCATTCTACGTCTATGTTTAGATTCAAGCTGATTGAACACTACACACACAAGATTCCAGTCCTGGAAAAGCTTAATTTCATGTTTTCAGATACCAAGGATTTTTCTAAGCTTGATGCCATGGGTAAATGTTAATCCATACTTCTTTCTCAAGTAATAGGAACTACCGACTTTTAGATAGGCTTTTGGTAAATACAGTTTTCTCAGGTTATCACATGGATTATCCATCAGCCAAGATGTCTTCCAAAATGGTATGGATCATAACATATTCTACTAGATGGTCTCTGCTCACAGATGATATTGCAGTTCTTTGGAAAAGTATATAGGAGCATGACACAGACCTTCATCAGATAAGGACAGCGACAAGAAAAATAGGGTCGTGTTTTCAATTGCATAAATAGTCCATTAACATAAGCTGAATTAACTACTCCACAACAGGTATTAGACATGATCATACCAAAATAGAAGACACACTGAAGATTCCTACATAACACGGGAAAGGTGACTTACAAAGATGCCTTAGTTTCTTTAACTTTTTATTCCCAAATATTCTGAATTACGCAAATAAATTATCTCTGAAATTTGCTTCATAAAAGGTACATCTGATAGGATGATTCCAGCATTTTAGTCAATTTCTTAAAAATATTCTATCATCAGCGAGTACGTAGTTCAATGTAAAGTCCATCTAAGCTTACCATGTTGGAAGTAGATGCATCCCTGGAAGGCCTAAGGATAGGATACTGCATTTGGTTCCAATGTGCTTCTGACAGCTTAGAAAAAATAGAAAGGCTCTAATTTTTGAAACACAATGGTTCCATTTGTACCTATTCAGCAAACATTTCATATTCATACCAACCACAAACAATTGGAAATGGTCTGAAGAAAGCCTCTCACAAATATACCTGCATGCCAATAACATCTGCTTGTGAAGGACATGATTTTGAAGAACTATACAAACCAAGCTCATAGATGGCTATTCCTGACGCTCAGAAAGCTTCCAAATTCCACTGAGAACAAAGGTTTTCCTCCAGATTTTCAAGCAGATATTATCAAATCCAATTTAGAAGATAGTCTCCATGTTGATCTAATACATTTTGGGTTATGGTCAAGCAGAACAGATTCAGCAAGCCCTGCCCAATGATAGCCAACTGCAACAGCTCAAGAAGAGAATCATAAAAATGTGGGCAGTACATATTTTACAGGTCACTCAGCAAGAAAACTCTTCCTCGTTATTCCGAGGTAAGCTAGAACTTTTTGGAATTATTTTTTAAAATAGACAAACACATGATATTCCACAAGCTGTACATCTTTTTTTTATTCATTCTCGAGCTGAGGGCATTGGTGGCTAGGCCAGCATTTATTACCCATCCCTAATTACCTCGAGGGCAGTTAAGAATCAACCACATTGCTGTGGGTCTGGGGTCACATGTAAGCCAGACCGGGTAAGGATGGCAGTTTCTGTCCCCAAAGGACATTAATGAACCCCAGATGGGCTTTTCCCAACAATCAACAATGGTTTCATGGTTGCTATTAGACTCTTAATTCCAGATTTTTAAAAATTGAATTCAAATTCTAACATCTGCCATGGTAGGATTCGAACCTGGATCCCCAGAACGATCCAGGAGTCTCGGGATTAACAGTCCAACAATAATACCATCTCCCCATTGTCATGTAGCTGACATGGACATGGAAAAACAACTTGAGAGGTTAGCCCATGAATCCACTGTACTCTACTTAGAATAGCTTCCTCTGATCTCTTTTTATCCTTGCCACCTTTTTTCTTAAATCCACTCTTGGATACTTTGGCCTCAAGTCACTGACTCAAGACATCGTTCAACAGCAGTATTCCTAAACTCTTATATTTCTCTTGGTTAAGCTCGCAACTGTTTCATTGTTTGTCTTTGCATTCACGGAAATGCCACTGAGGCATCTGCTGCCGAATCATTACAAACAACTATCCAAACAACCTAAACCTCCTCTTTGAGCTTGAATTGGATGATATAGATTCCATAAGGGTGGAGGTAAGACAGAAGAAGGAGAAAAAGACAGTAGGATGCTTACAGTAGGTATGCTGTGGAACAAAATAGATGAGGTGATAGTGAGTACATGTAAAATGGGTATTATATTAATCATGGGTAACTAGTCTTTATGTAGATTGTGAAAATCAAATTGGCAGAGGTAGCTGTGATGGAGAATGCAGAGTGCATTTGGGAGAGTTTCCTAGAACAAAACATTATGGATCCAACCAGGGATATTTTGGATCTGCTTATTTGTAAGGAGGTTAATAAATGATGTCAATCCCCTTTGGAATGGTGCGAAGTGTTTTGTTTAAGTGAAAAACTTGAGTCAGAAACAACTGGATTTAAAGAAGGACAACTCCAGAATTGTCAGGAATGGAATGGCAAAAGGAGTTTTGCAGAAAAGATAATGGAGGAATAACAACAGATGTTTGAAAAGATAGTTAATTATTCACAGTAAACACGGATACCAGTGAGAAAGAAGAATTCTCTGAAGGTTACAAAACAACTATAGTCAAACAAAAACAAAAACAAAAAAAAAAAGTTAAGGATACCATCAAGTTGAAAGAAAAACAAAATTTGAGGATTCTGGGTAATCCACGATGGAGGATGGGAAAAATTTCTGGCCGTAAGAGCTGCTCCTTTTTTTTTTTGAGGCATTTTAGGCGTTGGAGGTGATTTCCTCGAATTCCAGGAGCAGCAATTACTGTTTTAAATGCTGTCGCCATTGTTTTGGAACTTTGGAAAAAAACGTCAAAACAACAGCAGTTTTAAAAGGGAGAAGAGCAGACAAAGGAAGCACATGGTGAGGACAGTGCAGGAGAGGGAGAAAGAGAGAGAGAGAGAGAGAAAAAAACCTGCACAGTTACCGCCTTTGCTGTTTGAATTCATGTATCGCTGGACATCGGAGTGCATCTGGGAAAATTGACAAACAGTGAATTTTACAACTAATCTTGGAGGAACTGTTGGACGAAGTACACAGCACAGAATCAGATAAGTAAATTGTTGTTTTAAGTCTGTCCAAGAGAAAGGCTGCAATAGTGGGTACAGTGGATTCTTTCTTGATTATATGTTTTTGGAGGTAAGTCTCTTGATTAAAATTAAAATATAAGCCATAGCTATTAATTTAACCTGGGGCAGTGTTTGTAGAGGAATAAAACGGTGTTATTTTTTGGGTCTGTAGATTGTGAAGGAGCAAAAATGGCCTTTGCAGTGATATGTACTTCTTGTCAGATGTGGGAATTTAAAGAGAGTTTAAGGGTTACTGCGGATTGTATCTGCCATAAATGCTGTTGGATGCAAATCTTATCAGACCGAGTGGATCGGTTGGAGAGACAAATAGAAGCAATGAGGAATTTGCAACAGCTACAGTATGTGATGGATGGCAGATATAGGAAGGGAGGAAAGTCTCAGATACAGTCACATAGATGGGTTAACTCCAGGAAGCATAAGAGAGGTAGGCAGCTAGAGCAGGAGTCTTTTGTGGATATACCCATTTCAAACAAGTTTGGAAAATGTAGGGGGTGATGGATTCTCAGGGGAACGTAGCACGAACAGCCAAGTTTCTGGTATTGAGACTGGCTCTAATGCAACGAGGGGTACGTCGGCTTCCAAGAGATCAATTGTGTTCGGGGATTCTGTAGTCCGAGGTACAGATAGACGCTTCTGTGGCCAGCAGAGAAAAAGCAGGATGGTGTGTTGTTTCCCTGGTGCCAGGATCAAGGATGTCTCAGAGAGGGTGCAGAATGTTCTCACGGGGGAGAGGGGCCAGCAGGAGGTCATTGTCCACATTGTTACCAACGACATTGGAAGGGAAAAGGTTGAGACTCTGAAGGGAGATTACAGAGTGTTAGGTAGAATTTTAAAAAGGAGGTCCTCAAGGGTAGTAATATCTGGATTACTCCCAGTGCTACGAGCTGGTGAGGGCAGGAATAGGAGGATAGAGCAGATGAATGCATGGCTGAGGAGCTGGTGTATGGGAGAAGGATTCACATTTTTGGATCATTGGAATCTCTTTTGGGGTAGAAGTGACCTGTACAAGAAGGACGGATTGCACCTAAATTGGAAGGGGACTAATATACTAGCAGGGAAATTTGCTAGAACTGCTTGGGAGGATTTAAACTAGTAAGGTGGGGAGGTGGGACCCAGGGAGATAGTGAGGAAAGAGATCGATCTGAGACAGGTACAGCTGAAAACAGAAGTCAGTCAAACAGTCAAGGCAGGCAGGGACAAGGTAGGATTAATAAATTAAACTGCATGTAATTCAATGCAAGGGGCCTAACAGGGAAGGCAGGTGAACTCAGGGCATGGTTAGGAACATGGGACTGGGATATCATAGCAATTACGGAAACATGGCTCAGGGATGGGCAGGACTGGCAACTGAATGTTCCAGGATATAAATGCTACAGGAAGGATAGAAAGGGAGGCAAAAGAGGAGGGGGAATGGCATTTATGATAAGGGATAGCAATACAGCTGTGCTAAGGGAGGATATTCCTGGAAATACATCCAGGGAAGTTATTTGGGTGGAACTGAGAAATAAGAAAGCAATGATAACCTTATTGGGATTGTATTATAGACCCCCCCAATAGTCAGAGGGAAATTGAGAAACAAACTTGTAAGGAGATCTCAGCTATCTGTAAGAATAATAGGGTGGTTATGGTAGGGGATTTTAACTTTCCAAACATCAACTGGGACTGCCATAGTGTTAAAGGTTTAGATGGAGAGGAATTTAAGTGCGTACAAGACAATTTTCTGATGGAGTATGTGGATGTACCTACTAGAGAAGGTGCAAAACTTGACCTACTCTTGGGAAATAAGGCAGGGCAGGTGACTGAGGTGACAGTGGGGGAGCACTTTGGGGCCAGTGATCATAATTCTATTTGTTTTAAAATAGTGATGGAAAATGATCGACTAGAACTAAAAGTCGAAGTTCTAAATTGGAGAAAGACCAATTTTGATGGTATTAGGCAAGAACTTTCAAAAGCTGATTGAAGGCAGATATTCGCAGATAAAGGGACGGCTGGAAAATGGGAAGCTTTCAGAAATGAGATAACAAGAATCCTGAGAAAGTATATTCCTGTTAGGGTGAAAGGAAAGGCTGGTAAGTATAGGGAATGTTGGATGACTAAAGAAGTTGAGGGTTTGGTTAAGAAAAAGGAAGCATATGTCAGGTACAGACAGGATAGATCGAGTAATCCTGAGAAGAGTATAAAGAAAATAGAAGTATACTTAAGAGGGAAATCAGGAGGGCAAAACGGGGACATGAGATAGCTTTGGCAAATAGAATTAAGGAGAATCCAAAGGGGTTTTACAAATATGTTAAGGACAAAACGGTAAGCAGGGAGAGAATAGGGCCCCTCAAAGATCAGCAAGGTGGCCTTTGTGTGGAGCCACAGAAAATGGGGGAGATACTAAAATGAATATTTTGCATCAGTATTTACTGTGGTAAAGGATATGGAAGATAAAGACTGTAGAGAAATAGATGGTGACATCTTGCAAAATGTCCAGATTACAGAGGAGGAAGTGCTGGATGTCTTGAAATGGTTAAAGGTGGATAAATACCCAGGACCTGACCTTACCCAAGAACTCTGTGGGCAGCTAGAGAAGTGATTGTTGGGCCTCTTGCTGAGATATTTGTATCATCGATAATCACATGTGAGGTGCCGGAAGACTGGAGGTTGGCAAATGTGGTGCCACTGTTTAAGAAGGGTGGTAAGGACAAGCCAGGGAGCTATAGATCAGTGAGCCTGACCTCGGTGGTGGGCAAGTTGTTGGAGGGAATCCTGAGGGACAGGATGCACATGTATTTTGAAAGGCAAGGACTGATTTGGGATAGTCAACATGGCTTTGTGCATGGGAATTCATGTCTCACAAACTTGATTGAGTTTTTTGAAGAAGTAACAAAGAAGATTGATGAGGGCAGAGTAGTAGATGTGATCTATATGGACTTCAGTAAGGCATTCGACAAGGTTCCCCATGGAAGACTGATTAGCAAGGTTAGATCTCATGGAATACAGGGAGAACTAGCCATTTGGATACAGAACTGGCTCAAAGGTAGAAGACAGAGGGTGGTGATGGAGGGTTGTTTTTTAGACTGGAGGCCTGTGACCAGTGGAGTGCCACAAGGATCGGTGCTGGGCCCTCTACTTTTTGTCATTTACATAAATGATTTGGATGTGAGCAAAAGAGGTACAGTTAGTGAGTTTGCAGATGACGCCAAAATTGGAGGTGTAGTGGACAGCGGAGAGGGTTACCTCCAGATTACAACAGGATCTTGACTAGGTGGGCCAATGGGCTGAGAAGTAGCAGATGGAGTTTAATTCCGATAAATGCGAGGTGCTGCATTTTGGGAAAGCAAATCTTAGCAGGACTTATACACTTGATGATAAAGTCCTGGGGAGTGTTGCTGAACGAAGAGACCTTGGAGTGCAGGTTCATAACTCCTTGAAAGTGGAATCGCACGTAGATTGGATAGTGAAGGTGGCGTTTGGTATGCTTTCCTTTATGGGTCAGAGTATTGAGTCCAGCAGCTGGGAGGTCATTGTTGCAGCTGTACAGGACATTGGTTAGGCCACTGTTGGAATATTGCATGCAATTCTGGTCTCCTTCCTGTCGGAAAGATGTTGTGAAACTTGAAAGGGTTCAGAAAAGATTTACAAGGATGTTGCCAGGGTTGGAGGATCTGAGCTACAGGGAAAGGCTGAACAGGCTGAGACTGTTTTCCCTGGAGCGTCGGACGCTGAGGGGTGACCTTATAGAGTTTTACAAAATTATGAGGGGCACGGATAGGATAAATAGGCAAAGTCTTTTCCCTAGCTTTGGGGAGTCCATAACTAGAGGGCATAGGTTTAGGGTGAAAGGGGAAAGATATAAAAGAGACCTAAGGGGCAACTTTTTCACGCAGGAGGGTGGTACGTGTATGGAATGAGCTGCCAGAGGATGTGGTGGAGACTGGTACAATTGCAACATTTAAGAGGCATTTGGATGGGTATATGAATAGGAAGGGTTTGGAGGGATATGGGCTGGGTGCTGGCAGGTGGGACTAGATTGGGTTGGGATATCTGGTCGGCCTGGGCAGGTTGGACCGAAGGGTCTGTTTCCATGCTGCACATCTCTATGACTCTATGCAGCAAAGATTAGAGATAATCCAGAAAATGGCCTAAAAAGCTTTTCAGAGAGCCAGGGCAGACACAATTGGTGAATGCCTCTATCTGCACTCTAGGGATTCTATATTGAAGGAAGTAGCAGAAAATGGCCCATAGTCTCATCCTTCTTAAAATCACCTTCCTTCTGATATTAGTGTTTTCAATACATTTAGTTGCCATACTTTCAGCTACTCCTTTGAATCATTGATCGAAATTATAAATAGTTGATGTCTCGGCACTGATCCCTGTGACACAAATCCAGTTACAGCTTGCCAACTCAGAACAAAAGCATTTATCCCGACTCTCTGCTTTGTTCAGAAGAAATGAACTTAAATTGACAGCTCAAAGCAATATAGGGTCAGAAGGTTAGAATCAATGTGGACAAAATTGAGGAACTGAAAAGAAAGAATGAAACAGGAGGGAAGAATTACCAGTGTGATTGAAAGGGGAGTCTAGTCAGGAGGATGTTGGAACAGCATTGGAATGAGCTTCTGGGGGTAAATCTGGAGATATAGCAGAAATCTAGGTGAAAGTGAGGACTGCAGATGCTGGAGATTAGTGTTGAGGGTGTGGTGCTAGAAAAGCATAGCAAGTCAGGCAGCATCTGAGGAGCAGGAGAATCAACGTTTCAGGCAATAGCCCTTTATCAGCAATGAGGCTGTGAGCCAAGAGGGTGGAGAGATAAATGAGAGAGAGGTGGGGCTGGGGGAGGCTAAGGTAGCTGAGAGTGTAATAGGTAGATGGACAGGGTGGTAATGATGATACGTTGGCGAAGAGGGTGGAGTGGATCGGTAGGAAGGAAGATGGAAAGGTAGGACCGGTCATGAGGGCAGTGCCATGTTGGAAGTTTGGACCTGGGATAAGGTGTTGGCAGAGAAAATTAGTGAAATCCACATTGATGCCATGTAGTTGGAGGGTCTCGAGGCTGAAGATGAGGCGTTCTTCCTCCAGGTGTCGGTGGTAATGGAGGAGGCCCAGGACCTACGTGCCCATGGTGGAGTGGGTGGGAGAGTTGAAGGGTTTGGCTGCAGGGCAGTGAAGTTGGTTGGTGCAGGTGTCCCGGAGATGTTCTCTGAAGCATTCTTCAAGTAGGCATCCTGTCTCCCCAATGTGGAGGAGACCACATCAGGAGCAATGGATACACTAAATAACATGTGTGGAAGTGCAGGTAAAACTCTGATGGATGTGGATGGCTCTTTTAGGGCTTTGGATGGAGGTGAGGGGGAAGTGTGGGCGCAGGTTTTGTAATTCCTGCCGTGGCAGGGGAAGGTGCCTAGAGGTGAGGGTGGGTTGGTGGGGGGCATGGATCTGATAAAGGAGTTGTGGAGGGAATGGTCTTTACGGAAAGCAGATAGGGGTTGGGAGGGAAATATATCTCTGGTGATGGGGTCCGTTTGTAGGTGACGGAAATGGCAGACGATGATGCGATGTATACAGAGGTTGGTGGGTAAAAGGTGAAGACCAGGGGTGGGGATTCTGTCCTTATTGCGGGTGGAGGGGTGGGCTTCGAGGGCAGAGGTACAAGAAGTGGATGAGATGCGCTGGAGGGTATTGTCAACCACGTGCGAGGAGAACTTACAGTCTTTAAAGGAGGCGGCCATCTGGTGTGTTCTATGGTGGAACTGGTCCTCATGGGAGCAGATGCTGCGGAGGCAGAGGTGCACAGCAGAAATCTATCCCACGGAAGAAGGAAGATATTAAGAAGAGGCTGAGCCAATCAAAACTGACAAGAGAAGTCAGCGACAGCATAAAAGCAAAAGAAAAAAATACAATGTGATGGATATTAATTGGAAGCCACAGGATTGAAAAGTCAGTAAAAAACAAGTAAAATAGCAATAATTGAGAGAAGATTAAACATGAGGGTAAGCTGGCTAGTAATATAAAAGAAGATGTATACAAAAGGTAAGAGAGATGAAAGAGTGACAGTGGACCACTGGAAAATGAGACTGGACCAGAAGTAATGGGGAACAGAAAAATGGCAGAGGAACAGAATAGGTACTTTGTGTCAGTTTTCACAGTGGAAGACACCAGCAGTATAGCAGTCCTTAAAAAGAGCCAGGGAGCAGATGGGAGCATAGTGAGCACTGAAGAGAAGGCGCTGGGGAAGCTGAACGGTCTGAAGATAGGTAAAGCATATGGATTGCGCCCTGGTTCAGACAAAATAGCTGCGGAGATTGTAATGGCATTGATGGTAATCTTTCAGGAATCACTGGAGTCAGGCAGAATTCCAGGAGACTGGAATTGGCTAATGTAACAGCCCTGTTTAAGAAGGAAGGGAGGCAGAACAAAGTTTAGCCTGACCTCGATCGTTGGTAAGATTTGAGAGTTCATTATTAAGGATGAAATTGTAGAGAACTTGGAAGTATATGATAAAATACAATGGAGTCACCACAGCTTCATCAAGGAGCAGTCATGCCCGACAAATGTGTTAGAATTCTTTCAGCAGGTTAGACAAAGGAGAGCCAAAGGACATAGTCATAGAGTCAGAGTTATACAGCACAAAAATAGATCCTTCGGTCCAATATGCTAACCAGATATCCAAAACTGATCTAGACCCATTTGCCAGTATTTGGCCCATATCCGTCTAAACCCTTCCTATTCATATACCCACCCTGATGCCTTTAAAGCCTCCATCACCTCCTGGCAGCTCATTCCATACCCTCAACCCGCTGTGTGAAAAAATGTTGCCTCTTAGGTTACTTTTAAAACTTCTCTCTCAAAACAATGCCCTCTGACTTTGGACTCCAAGATCTCTTTGGATTTCCAGAAGAGCTTTGACAAGATACTGCATTGGAGGTTGCTAAATAAGAACCCAGTATGTTAGGGCAAGGTGCTGGCACAGATGGAGGATTGGCTGACTGTCACTAAAGTTGAAGCAGTCTGTTTGATTGCATCTATCACCTCCTGTTTGTCCTACAAAGCTAAATCTTTCTCTCATCATTGTCATCATCAGTTCTGTATCTATGATTTTTATTCTATTTCTCTTTGTTATCACTCAGAGCTCATTTTAACCTTGAGACCCAACTCCTGCTCCTTGGACCTCATTCCATCACTGAACTACTGCCCACTCAAATTCTCTTCCCCCCACCAATGCTAACTGACATTGTAAATAGTTCCATATCCTCAGGTATTGCCACCTACTTCCATTCAAAATCATCATCATTGCACCTCTTCCAAATAGCCACCATAAGGCTTTCTGTCCTTGCCTCATCAACTCAGACATTACTGTATCAATCCTTAAGATTGCTGATCACAATGTTGCTTCACAAATCAAGTTCTATTTGTCTCACAATTTACAATGTGAAGCTCTCCAATCAGAGTTATTTCCCTGTCACAAAGAGAGGCCTCAACAAAAATCACAAAACATAAAAGTAAAATACTGCAAATACTGGAAGCTTAGAAGAATCACATTGGATTTGAAACATTAACTCGGTTTCTTTCTCCAGAAACACTGCCAGACCTGCTGAGTTTCTTCAGCATCCTGTGCTTATTTCAAAATGGCATCATGTGGTTGAGTCCCTGGTGCATGACCCCTCTACTGGTTCAGAAATTCAGTGTTGCAAGTTTATATTATAATGAACTTAATATATTTTATTATTAAACAAAGTCCTAATTGGCTAAATATCTACAAACAAAAAATCACACAGAACTCGTGGTATACATATAAGAATGAATACTGAGAACATTATTGTTCTAGTTATGGTTGCCAAGGGAAATATGTTAATGTAACTTATCAGATACAGCAGCTCGAGGCAAGGAATTCATTGTTACATTTTGCTGTAGAAATTAACTATTCTGCATAAATTCTTTATCAGAGTTATAGAGATATACAGCACGGAAACAGACCCTTCATTCTAATTCGTCCATGCCAACCAGATATCTTAACTTATTCTCATCCCATTTGCCAGCATTTGGCCCATTTCTATCTTAACCCTCCTTATTCAAGTACCCATCCAGATAACTGTTAAATGTTGCAATTTTACCAACCTCCAATATTTTCTCTGGCAGCACATTCCATGCAAATACCACCCCCTCCATGAAAAAGCTTTCCCTTAGGTCCCTTAGGTCCCTGTCATCCTAAACCTATGCCCTCTAGTTCTGGACTCCCCCACCCCATGGAAAACACCTTGTCTATTTATCCTATCCATGCCCCTCATGATTTTATAAATCTCCATAAGGTCACCCTTTCAGTCTTCAAGGATCCAGGGAAAACAACCCCAGCCTATTCAGCCTCTCCCTATAGCTCAAATCCTCGAACCCTGGCAACATCATTGTAAATCTTTTCTGAACCCTTTCAAGTTTCACAACATCTTTCTGATAGAAAGGAGACCAGAATTGCACGCAATATTCCAAAAATAGCTTAACCAATGTCCTGTACAGCCGCAACATGACCTCCCAACTCCTGTACTCAATACTGTGACCAATAAAGGAAAGCATACCAAATGCCTTCTTCACTATCCTATCTACCTGCGATACGACTTTCAAGGAGCTATGAACCTGCACTCCAAGGTCTTTGTTCAGCAACTCCCTAGGATTTACCATTAAGTGTATAAGTCCTGCTAGGATTTGCCTTTCCAAAATGTAGCACCTCACATTTATTTAAATTAAAGTCCATCTGTCACTCCTCAGCCCATTGGCCCATCTGATCAAGATCCCTTTGCATTCGGAGGTAACCTCCTTCACTGTCTACTACACCTCCAATTTTGGTGTCATCTGCAACTATACCTCCCATGTTCACATCCAAATGATTATATATAAATGATGAAAAGCAGTGGACCCAGCACCAATCCTTGTGGCACTCCACTGGTCACAGGCCTCCAGTTTGAACAACAACCCTCCACCATCACCCTGTCTTCTAACTTGGAGCCAGTCTTGTATCCAAATGGCTAGTTCTCCCCATATTCTGAGAGATCTATCCTTGCTAACCAGGTTGAAGCTTTGGTTAAGAAAAAGGAGGAAACATGTCAGATGGAGACAGTCGAGATCAAGTGAATCCTAAGAGGAGTCTAAAGACAGTAAGAGTATACTTAAGAGGGACATCAAGGGGGCAAAATTGGGACAAGAGATAGCTTTGGCAAATAGGGTACAGGAGAATGCTTTACTGAGGTCCATATAGATCACGTCCACCACCCTGCCCTTTGAAATCCTTTCCGTTACTTCTTCAAAAAACACAATCAAGTTCATGAGACATGATTTCCCACGTACAAAGAAATGCTGACTATTCCTAATTAGTCCTTGCCTTTCCAAATACATGCAAATCCTGTCCCTCAGGATTCGCTCCAACAACTTGCCAACCAATGAATGTCAGGCTCACATGTCTATAGTTCCCTGGCTTGACCTTACCACATTTCTCAAATAGTGGCACCACATTAGTCAACCTCCAGTCTTCTAACACCTCACCTGTGATCAGCAAAGATACAAATATCTTAGCAAGGGGCCCAACAGTCACTTCCCTAGCTTCCCAGAGTTTAGGGTACACCTGATCACGTCCTGGGGATTTGTCCACTTTTATGCGTTTTCAGATATCCAGCACCTCCTTTGATGTAATATGGACATTTTTCAAGATATCACCATCTGTTGCCCCACATTTTGTATCTTCCATGTCCTTTTCCACAGTAAACACTGATGCAAAATACTCATTTAATACTCATCTCCAGCGGTTCCACATGTAGGCTACTTTGCTGATCTTTGAGGGGCCCTATACTCTCCCTAGTTATCTTTTTATTCTTAAGGTATTTATAAAATCCCTTTGGATTCTCCTGAACCCTATTCACCAACGTTATCTCATGTTCCCTTTTTGCCCTCCTGATGTCCCGCTTAAGTATACTCCTACTACCTTTATACTCCTCTCAGGATTCACTAGATCTCTTCTTTCTTCTTCCTCTTAAAAGAAAAATCAATTTCTGTAGTCATCCAGCATTCCCCACACCTACCTACTTGCCTTTCACCCTAACAGGAATATACACTCATTATCTCTTTGTTGAATGCTTCCCATTTATCAGCTGTCTCTTTACCTGCAAACTTCTGCCCCCAAATCAACTTTTGAAAGTTCTTGCCTAATACTGTTAAAAACTGGCCTTTCTCCAATTTAGAATTTCAGCTTTTAGATCTGGTATATCATTATTTTAAAACTAATATAATTATGGTCGCTGGCCCCAAAGTACTCCCCCACTGACACCTCAGTCACCCCCCTGCCTTATTTCCCAAGAGTAGGTCCGGCTTTGCACCTCTCTGGTAGGTACATCCACATACTGAATCAGAAATTTTTCTTGTACACACTTAAATTCCTCTCCATCTAAACCCTTAACACTATGACAGTCCCAGTCTAGGTTTGGAAAGTTAAAATCCCCTACAATAAACACCCTATTATCCTTACAGATAGCTGAGATCTCCTTACAAATTTGTTTCTCAATTTCCGACTGACTATTAGGAGGTCTACAATACAATCCCAATAAGGTTATCATCCCTTTCTTTTTTCTCAGTTCCACCCAAATAACTTCCCTGGAGAAATTCCCAGGAATATCCTCCCTAAGTATAGCTGTAATGCTGTCCCTAATTAAAAACACCAGTGCCCCTCCTCTCCTGTCTCCCTTTCTGTTCTTCCTGTCACATTTGTATCCTGGGACATTAAACTGCCAGTCCTGTCCATCCCTGAGCCACATCTTTGTAATTACTATGATATCCCAGTCTGATGTTCCTAACCATGCCCTGAATTCATCTGTTAGGCCTCTTGCATAAATGAAGTTTAATTTATCCACCCTACCTTGTTCTCTGCTTTGTTCCTGCCTGCACAGATTGTTTGACTCAGTGTTTTCCCAGCTGTACCAGTCTTAAATTGATCTCTTTCCTCACTATTTCCCTCTGTCAATACCACCCCCCACCAATCTTAAGACATTAAATCATCCTGAGCAGCTGTAGCAAATCTCCCTGCCAGTAAATTAGTCCCCTTCCTATTCAGGTGCAATCTATCTTTCTTGTACAGGTCACTTCTACCCTAGACGAGATTCAATGATCCTTTTCCTATACACCAGCTCCTCAGCCATGTATTCATCTGCTCTATTCTCCTATTCCTACCCTCTCTAACTCATAGCACCAGGGGTAATCCAGATATGACTACTCTTGAGGACCTCCTTTTTAAATTTCTGCCTAATTCTCTGTATTCTTCCTTCAGAATCTCATCCTTTTCTCTGCCTATGTCGTTGGTTCCAATGTGTACAACAGCCTCCTGCTGGTTCCTCTCCTGTTTGAGAACATTCTGCACCCTCTCTGAGGCATCCTTGATCCTGGCATCAGGGAGGCAACACACCATTCTGATTATTTGCTGCCGGCTGAAAAATCGTCTGCCTGTGCCTGGGACTAGAGAGTCCCCTATCACGATCGATTACTTAGAACCTGATGTACCCCTCATTGTATTAGAGCCATTCTTGGTTCCAGAAACTTGGCTGTTTGTGCTACATTCCCCAGAGAGTCCATCACCCCCTCCATTTTCTCAAAAAACCATTCTTGTTTGAGATAGAGATATCCAAAGGAGACTCCTGCACTATCTGCCTACCCCTCTTATCTTTCCTAGAGTTAACTCATCTACCTCACTGTATCTGCAGCTTTTCTCCCTTCCTATAACTGCTATCCATCACACCACCTAGCTCCTATAAATTCCTCATTTCCTCTAACTGCCGCTCCAACTGATGCATGTAATATGATAGGATTCACAACCAAAGACACTTCTTGCAAACAAAATCATTAGTAACATAGAAACTGTTCCTAAACTCCCACATCCGATAAGAAGAGCACATCACTCTACTGAAGGCCATCTTTGCTCTTTCACAATCTACAAACACAGACAATTGCACTATCTTATTGCTCTAAAACAAAACACTACTCCAGGCTAACTTAATACTTTTTTTTTAAATTGAATCAAGAGACAGATCTCAATAAAGTATGTACTCACTATTGTAGATTTACAGCAAGGTTACACTTAAAAACTATGCACTTATCTGTTCTTGTGTTGTGAGCTGTTCCACACAGGTTCCTCCAAAGTCTGCTGTGAATTTCGTTGTTTGTTAATTTTTCCTAGATACACTTTAATGTCCAGGGATACTTGAATTCAAACAGCAAAAGCAGTAACTGTGCAAATTCAGTGCTGTGTCAGACAGCAACACAGGTTTCATTTCCTGACCATGTGGTGTCTGCCTTCCTCCTTTTTGAAATGCAACTGTTTTGATCTTCTTTCCCTCAAAGTTCCAAAACAATGCAACAGCTTATAAAACCATAATTGCTGCTCCTGGAATTTGAGGAAATAACCTCCAATATCTAAAGTATCTCAAAAAAGGAGCAGCTGTTACAGCCAATTTTTTTTTTACCTACCCTCCATCTTGGATTACCCAGAATCCTCTTGCTCATCTTCCAATTGGATTGTCATACTTAGTTCATCTGATTTTTGTTTTGTATGTGTTAATATTTCTTTTTTATCTTTGTCAGAGTATTCTTGAGTTTTCAATATTGTGATCGGTTTTGGTTTCTTCTTAAATATCTGGTAATTTTCCGAAGGGTATTGATTATGCTTTGGTTCAATCCTTTAGAATAAAAATGCACTGAAATGTTTTCCAAAAAATGAATCTCACTTTCAACATTCTGTCATTAGAATGAAATTTCACAAAAACACTGGTTTCTGTTTTAGATTGAGATGATGTTTTCTATAATAATTTCCGCCTGTACAATCTGTTTGTGAAATGTTAATTAACTGATTTACCTACATGAAAATACAAAATGCCAGTAAGACAGCTAGCATTAGATTAGTATCCATATACGTACATTAGCACCATCATGAAAATGAGGGAGGTGAAATGGAGCATTATCAGTTTGAGTGCAAATCTAATGAAATTAGCATCACTGAACTTTCTAAAGTGCATTAACTTCCGTGAATTTGGAAAATGCCATGCAGATTCCATCATGGTGACTTTAACCACAGATTTGGATGATTCATTTCTCTGGACCACACATTAGCCCAGGAATATTCATAACAGTAAGACTATCAGTGCACACTTTTCTTAGTAGTCAAATCAGATAGTAAGCTTTAATTTGCAGATGTGGAGTTAATGCAGAAATATACACTGCTGTCAGAGAGATCCCACTCTTTCAGAATGTGCAATAGTTCCTTTCTCACAATAGGTTTGTAAATAGAAAGAATGCAAGAGTATGAACATATTGTACAGAGGAACCTTGATTATCCGGCATTCGATTATCCAAATATCAGATTATCTGGCAAGATCACAAGGTCACAATACTCGGCTGAGCTATGTTATCTGGCATTCAATTATACGGAATTTGATTAACCGAACAAAATACTCCTTGCCTTGTTCTTCAGATAATGCAGGTTTGTCAGTACGTGCCATCTAGTACAGTGTTAAAAATGTCTGAGAAAGTCTCAATCAGGGTATCCAAGAGGAATTTGGATTTTAACAGCATGATTAGATTAGATTACTTTACAGTGTGGAAACAGGCCCTTCGGCCCAACAAGTCCACACTGACCCGCCGAAGTGCAAACCACCCATACCCCTACATTTACCCCTTACCTAACACTATGGACAATTTAGCATGGCCAATTCACCTGACCTGCACATCTTTGGACTGTGGGAGGAAACCCACGCAAACACGGGGAGAATGTGCAAACTCCACACAGTCAGTCGCCTGAGGCGGGAATTGAACCCAGGTCTCTGGTGCTGTGAGGCAGCAGTGCTAACCACTGTGCCACCGTGCCGCCCAGGTACATAATTTTTTGAAGTTTGTATCACATGTGGACAGGGTGGTTGCTGGGAATGGAGAGTTTGAGTTATAAAGAGAGGCTTTTTTTTTTCACTGGAGTTTAGGAGGTTGAGCAGTGACCATATCGAGTCTTACAAGATCATGTGGGGTAATCAATAAGGTGAATGGAAGGTGCCTTTTCTCTAGGGTGGTGGATTTCAAAGCAATGGGGCATATTTTAATATGTGAGGAGAAAGATTTAAAAAGGGCATGAGGGGCAAGCTTTTTACACAGAGAATGGTTAGTGTGTGGAATGAAATTCCAGAGGAAGTGATAGTTGCAGGTACAGTTACAATCTTGATAAGCCATTTGGATAAGTACATGAATAAGAAATGTTTGGAGGGATATGGGTCAAGTGCAAGTAGCTGGGACTAGTTTAGCTTGGGATTATGGTTGGCATGGACTGGTTGGACCAAATGGTCTGTTTCCATGCTACTGGTGTAACGAATACAAAGGAAAGATTGTGCTCCCAATGACATCCCCCAGTGACTAGACAACTCTTGAACAACCTCTATGTTCCTCAAAAACAAAAGATTTTGCACATTCACTGTCATTTTTGTCAAAAAAAGAATGTTGTGTTGGAGAAGTACTAACCTTTTTAATAATAAAAATATTACTTTTACTTTTTTGAGTTCATCAATTCTGTTTCTCTCCCATCTGTACTTTATCATACTTATTTCAGTTCTGTATATGATCTGAATTTGTTATATTTCTTGTGCTTTATACTTTCTAGTTTGCAATCAATGAATAAACTTTCATTTCCAAGGTCAAAATACCAGCGTCATGGTGACTTCAGGGTCTAATCCCAGTATTCCAATGGCATAGGACACATGTTGCAGTTTTAATTTATGCATTACAAAGTTGACCTGAGGTGCATTCAGTACCCAATTAGTGGCAGAAGGTGGCAGTGGGAGGAGGTTCCATTCAGATACAGAGAGCTGATGTAAAGGGTGATAAGTGGCAACGTTTGCTGAGATGGCTGATCATTCAAAGAGTAGAAAGAAGAGCGTAGAAAACAGCAGTGGGTTATGAGTGCCCCTAAGCCAAGGCAACCTTCACATTTTCTGACACTTTACTGGAGGTGCTGCTGGAGGTGGTGACTGAGAAATGAATCATCCTGTTCCTTGCTACTAGCAATAAAAACATGACTGATGGTAGCACCTGAAACCAGGAGCAAAAGAGTGCTGAGCAGAAACTGCATCTCACAAATGTTTCAGTGACTTTTATTTGTCTGGAAAGGCAAGGCAGACTGCAGACAAAGACTGTATGTCTACTGGACAGCAGTCACCAGAGTACAAAACAGAAGGAAGTATTGAGGGCTGTGGAGTAATGGGGTTAACATGAGAGGCATCCATAATGATTATCATGTAATGATGTTATCAGTATAATATGACTGAGTTAACAGAATGGAAAGGAGCAGAAGCTCGAACATTTTCTGACAGGAATATGTTTTTTAATCAAGCTTCAAATAAAGACTTTTTGCAGAAAGTTCCATTGACTGAAAAAAATAACTGTTGGGAGACTTTGTAGAGATAAATCCCAAAAGAGAGTTGCAGTGGAAAAGTGACCAAAGGTCAGTGATTGAAGTGAAACTTGTGGCCAAGAGAAAGAGAGAACATTATTGAAGATGTACAACAATACCATCAGAATCATATGATTAAGTAGAGAGATTTGGAAGGGATTAGAAGATCAAACCTTTCATGAAGAGAATGTGCCCATGGATCAAGCTGTAAATAAAAACGTCTTGCAGAACATTCCATGGATACCTTCAGCATTACATTCTATTACTAAATAGAATAAGATCTCATACATATAAAGTTGAGATCTTTTGTCTCTGAGTGGAATGTGCGATAATCAACCTTGAGCAGAGATCATAATGCTGATTCTGTTTGACAGTAGTGCAAACTGCAATAAAGTGTACAATTGATAAGCTGAAAGTGGTGAGAGAGTTTTTTTTTTCTGACACCATCATCATTTACCATGTAGGCCAAACAGGATTGGAATACCAAGGAAACAAAATAGGTCCCCCTTGAAGATTGGCTGTCACAGTTCACAATGCTGAGGTAAGTTGAGATATTGGCTGTCAATGTAGAGACATACAGTCAAAAAGTCATAGAATCATGCACCTAGGTAACAGACCCTTCAGTACAACTTGTCCATGCTGACCAGGTTTCCAAAACTAAACTAATCCCATTTGCCTGCACTGGCCCATATCCCTCTAAACCTTGCCTATCCATGTACCTGTCCAGATGTCTTTTAAATGGTGCCTCTGTAAACGCTTATTTATAAACGCCTCAACCACTTCTTCTCAAGGTTCATTCCACAAACGAACCATCCTCTGTGTGAAAACGTTGCCCCTCAGGTTCCCTTAAAATGTTCTTGTTTCACTTTAATATTGTGTCCTCCAGTTCTGAACTCCCCAACCCTACGGAAAAAGGCCTTTGTTATTCACTTATGCATGACCCTCATGATTTTATTAACCTCTATAAAGTCTAAGCTGCAGAGAAAAAGAAATCCCAATATAGATTTCGGATAAGAGGGGAAAGATATAAATGGGACCCAAGGGGCAACTTTTTCATACAGAGGGTGGTGCATGTGTGCAATGAGCTGCCAGAGGAAGTGGTGGAGGCTGATACAATTACAACATTTAAAAGACATCTGGATGGGTATATGAATAGGAAGGGTTTAGAGAGATATGGGACTAGTGCTGGCAAATGGGACTAGATTAGGTTGGAATATCTGTTCTGCATGGATGAATTTGACTGAAGGGTCTGTTTCCATACTGTACATCTCTTAGACTCTATGGCTTTGTGTGTCTATGACTATCCTGCCTCTCCGTATAACTGAAACCCTCTAGTCTCGGTAACATCCTTGTAAATTTTTCTGTGTCTTTTCCAATTGAATAATATTCTTCTTATGGCTTGGTAACCAGTACTATACATAGTACTCCAAAAGTCACCTCACCAACATCCTGTACAGCTTCAACACAGCATCCCAACTCCTGTACTGAATGCTCTGAGCAATGAAGGCAAGCATGCCAAATGCCTGCTTCACCATCCTGTTTATCTGTGATGTCACTTTCAAGGAACTATGTACCTGAACCCCTAGGTCTCTCTCTTCAACAACATTACCCAGGGCCCTACAATTAACTGCATAAGACCTGCCCTTGTTTGTCTTAATGAAATGCAACATTTCTCATTTATCTAAATTAAATTCCAACTGCCACATCTCAGCCCATTGTCTCAGTTGAACAAGTTTCCTTTGTCCTCTTAGATAACCTTCTTCACTACACCACCAATTATTGTATCATCTGCAAACTTATTAACCATGCCTCCTACATTCCCATCCAAATCGCTTATATAAATTATGAAAAGCAGTGAACCAGCTCCGAATCTTGTGGCACACTGCTGATCGCAGACCTCCGGTCCAAAAAAACAACTTTTCATCACTACCCTCTGTTTCCTACTGTCAAGCCCCCATTTAGTATCCAACTGGCAATGTCTCCCTGTATCCAAAGTGATCTAATGTGGCCAGAGTGCTAAGCCAGAGATATGCTGAGAAGGAAAAATGAGTGATTGCCATAAACAGGGTGAAAACATTACAGTATTTTGCGGGTTCAAGGGATACATGGCAATGATGCAACGTTCATTTGTGCAATGAGCATAATCCATCTAATTATTTTAAGAAGTGGAAGCATCTGCTGTCAGTCCTGACCTCATAACATCATTTGCAATAACCCCTTTCCTGGATCCCACCACAACCCTTTAAACTCAGAATGGGCTGGCTTTATGTCACAATCAACACAAAGGCAAGTTTAAGCGACAACCTGATTACTTTCCCAGCCTTGTGAAAAATAAAATCCTGCCTTATGTGTTTCAGTGAGAAGACTTCAATATTATTTGTTAAACATCTCACCATTCAGATCACCATCACCAAACATATCTTCCCTTCCCTCCCCCATCTCCATTTCACAGGGACCATTCATGCCTGGTCACCTTAGTCCATTCCTCGAGCAATCACACCTCACCCTTTCCCCATGGCATCTTCCCATGTAATGCAGAAGGTGCAATAATTGCCCCTTCACCTCCTCCCTGCTCACCATCCAAGGGTCTAAACAGTCTTTCCAAATGAAGTAGCCTTTCACCTGAACCTCCTCCAATCTGGTCTATTGCATTCATTGCATCCAATGTGGCCTACTCTACATTGAAGAAATCAAACACAGACTGGATGACCAATTTGCAGAATACCTCTGGTCCAAGCAGAAGCATGACCTCAACCTTCCCATAGCCAGTTATTTTCAGACATTGTTCTGCTTGCAGGCTCACATGTCTGTCCTTGTATGTTCCAATGCTCTAGCAAATCACAGTGCAAACTGGAAGAACATATCATCTTGCAACCTTCTGGACTTAACAATAGAGTTCAACACCTTCAGGTTGTAAACCCATTCCCTTCCTAAACTTGTTACATTCTCTGTCATTATGTCCTCTCTCCTCTCCCCTCACCCCAGTGGGGTCTGTCTATTCTTTCCAGGCCGGCAGTTAGACACACCATTGCTGTGCCATTCTCACATTCCAATCACTTAATCTGAATTTCAACACCCTTTCTCCTCCAGCACTTCACACTCTCCCTGATCATTACATGAATGGTGCCTCCTCCTTACTTCATGTCAGCTCTGATGAAGAGTCATCCAGACTCGAAGTGTTAGCTTGTTCTCTCTCCATGGATGCTGCCTGACTCGCTGTGATTTCCAGTATTTTTTTGTTTTCACTATTCCTTTTCCAGTTCCCTCATAACAGAAAACCTCTTTAGAAGGTGCCAGAATGGATAAATATAGGATTGGAGGAAATATCCTTTGAGAAATATCAAAAATTCTGTGGGCAAATGTCAGCAAAGTAAACAATGAGTATTATTCCTTCATTTTCAAAAGGAAAACACAGACCAATAATAAGACAGCGGTGGGATACTTAAGAAAAATGCTAAAATGGGAAATTATGGGATTCATTTATTCTGAGATGTTGAAAATATTCTTATCTCCTTTACAATCTTCAATGTAAACATTCAGAAACACTTGTAAGACATACACTTGTAACGTTCAGAAACAAATGACTTGTAAGATATAAAAACAGAGATTTCAGTATCTACTACAATATAACTCTGAGGAAAATACATTTGTTTATGTATCAATGATTCTGCAATGTAATGATCAACATTGTAAATTTCCAATCTCTCTTCTTTGTTCTAACCTTGTACAACTACAGACCATCAGGCAAACATGTCCTTTGAGTGCATGTTAAACTAAAATACAATGATTCAATTTCAATGAGAAGAGAGTAAGTTAGATAAACAGCTGAAATGATGATCTCCTGTGAGGTACATCCTTGCAGGGGCTAGAATGTCCTGCCTATCCCTGTCCCTTTGGCATTTACATATTGCTTAAACTGTAATGAGAATGATATGGTCATGTAAGAAAATCTACCCACACTGAAGTGGAAGAGACTCCCATTTCCTGATCTCTCTTTGCTCATGGACTCTATAATGGCAGAATGGTTCCTTCAGGGTAAAGGACAGAATTCATGGGACACAAAGAGAAAAGCTGGAGAAACTCAACAGGTCTGGCAGTATCTGTGGAGTGAAAATGGAGTCAACATTTTAGGTCCTGTGATACTTCAGTGGAACTCATGGGCACTGGCATTTCTCCTACTTCCAAAATCATTATCCTCCCCTTGTCTGTCACATTTTAACTTTGACAGCCTCTGCTGAACACTTCCCCAGTCCATTTTGTGTCCATTAGAACAGAAGGAGGACATTCAGCACACTGAGTTGAATGCCAGTTGTTTCAAACAGAAATCCAGTCAGGCCTATCACTGTTGCCTCCCACAAACCTTTTTTTTAATCTAAGAATTTATCCAATTTCCATTAAAACACCAAGATAAATTTGTGTCCAATCATTTCAGTCCGAGGACATTACTGCAACAGTTCCTCAGAATATTTTGTTGCGCTCAACCATTTTTAGCTGCACCAATGACCTTCACTCCATCATAAGGTGAGAAATGGGAATATTCATTGATGATCACATAATGATCTACACCATTCTTTACTCGTTAAATATTATAGCAGCCTGTGTTCATATGCAGCAAGGTTAGAGCACATACAGGCTTGGGCTGATAAGTGGCAAATTGCATAAGTGCCAGACAATGACAATCATAAACTGGAGAGAATCTAACCACTGGTATTATGACGGTTACTAACCCCTACTATCAAACCCTGGGGATTATATTGACCAGAAACTGAATTGGGTAAGCCATATAAACATTATGAGTCAAAGAAAAGTTCAAGGACTAGGAATTCTGTGGTGAGCAACCCACCTCCCCAATCCCTGTAGACCATCCACAAGTCACAAGTCAGAGGCCTAATGACATACTATCCATTTGCCTGGAAGTATGTAGCTCCAAGAACACTCACAAGTATTGACACCATCTAGGACTGTGTATCCTCTGTGGTTGGTACCCCATTCACTACCTTCAAGATTCAGCTCCTTCATCACGGATGCACTATAGCAACAGTGGACACCACCTATAACATGCACCACAGAAACTCTCCATGGATCATCCAACAGAACCTTCAATCCCAAAGCATTTACCTCCTAATAAAGTGTAGCAGTTAGACAGGCACACCACCTCATGCAAATTCCTCTCCAATCCATGTGGAACTACATCATCATTCCTTCGTGATTGCCATGTCAAATTCCTGTAATTTGATATCAAAGTGTGTTGCAACACTGCAAACATTCAAGAGGCACCTCACCACCATCTTCAGATTTGGTGATTAGGATGGGCAATAAATACTGTGATAACCAGCAACACCTATATCCCATGAATGAATCAAAACAGTTGGGAAGTAATGCATGGGTGAGACCACATCTGGAGTACTATATGGAGAATTGGTATCCTTATTTCAGGAAATATGTAATATGAAATATGGTTTACCTCAGTTAAGTCTGGAATGGGAGTGTTTTCTTGCAAATTTGATGAAAGGTGTGTGTTTTATACACACATACATATAGATAGGATTTAGATTTCAAACAGTGGCATCTGTGTTTGCATTTGGAAAGACATTCTTTTAAATTTACCATCAAAGATAGTTTTTTTTTTCTGGAACAGTGACCTATTCCAGTGACCTGTCAGAGAACAGGTACACCCTGCTGTGTTAATGGAAAATTGTCTTTACTGCGCTGACTAAAGATATTGAAGGCCAAAAGCTTGTGGGAGAGGTTAACTGAGATGAGAGATTTCCAGGCACTCAAGGAAATCAGGCACCCTGCCAGACCTTCTGAGATTGGCACCGATGAGCGGAACACCCCCCATCATGGGATTTGCAAGACAATGTGCAGGAATAAATTGTAAGGCATAGGCACCAACCAGATCAACTGTTACAATTTGTATCATATTTAAGATGTGTTGTGGGCCTACATGATGGTAACAACAAGCTCTTGACTGCATCCTATGGACCTCTGATTCTTTCTCTGCGAGAGATGTGGTACTGCTTTCAGTTTCTTGCCAACCTGGATTTATGGATAAAACACAATGTTTCAGATGGCAATGGATTTCCAAATCTTCAGGTGAATTGCCTCATTATCTGAGAATCCTACGTCTTCGTAGTGCCCACAAATGCTGCCGCTTACATGGTACAATGTGCTGCCCTGTGATTGTGGTTTTCTTCACCTGATTCATCATTTGATTCCTTACTTGAGGAAATGATGAGAAATATCCTTATCTGCCAGCTCTTCTATCCTCTGAAAAACCACATAGTTCAGCACACAGCAAATTAAAACAATCAGGGAAAGCCAAGCCAGTACAGACTGCCAGCAGATCTGTCTAGGCACAGGAATCACAGTTTTAAAGATTAATGGTCCTCAAAATAGTTGACCTGACAGAATCATGCCTCGTGTTGAATTTTTCATCTGTTTCAAACATGGGTGCCTGCCCAGGATCATGAAACATCTTTCACAGATAGACTTTATTTACAAGTAACCAGCCATCCATTTGAGAAGTTAACAGAGACAGATATGGCACCTGAGAGTGCTTGATCATATGCTCAAAGTGTACCTCATACACACATGCAGGATCCTCAGGCAGTGGTCACACACAATCTGTACATTGCAGATTTTCATTCCTCTTGGTAGACAAACTCATTTGGTTATCCTGCATATGCCTTCAAGGACATATGCATCCAATTGACTGTCTCTTGCACATTAGTAAATTCTGAAATAGCTCAAAAATGTTCAACTTTGACTTTCCTCATCAGTAGTGAACTTTGATGAAATTGTCCCCATGTCTCAACATTGCATCTGTCACAAGCCTGATGTAATGATAGGCCTCTGACTGTGATATTTGGCCGTGATCGCCTGTTTAGTCTTGAAAGGATCCAGAGACAAAGCAATTCAATTCAACTGTGATCTTTAATGCCATAAAGACAGGTGACCACCCACAAAATTGGAGCGTATTTTCCCTTAAAGCAAATTGCAAATGGATTTAACTGGTTCCCTGAGGAGCAACAGTCACTTAGGACACTGGAGCTTAGATAATTGGAAGCAACTTTCGGATGAGTTATTCTCCATTGGTGGACCACAGTACTCTCGCTCTGTCTATGTCTTCTGGCCCTTCAATATCATTTTGCTATGCAATTGTTAAGTCTGCAATTTGCTGCTGACCCCATAACTAGATTCACTCCTCTCCATCCTTCACTTCCTCTCCTCCATACATGAGGAATCTCGATCAAAATGAGCTATCTTCATTCCTGGCAACTTGTCCACAGCTTTTCTTTCAAATCACTCCTTTCTCGATGAACATTTCGGTGGCTTCCTTTCAGAAATGTGAGCAAAGTGAATGGAAGTAATTCCTTCGCCCGTCAGGAAGTTTCAACTGCAATCATCAGTCCTTATGATTAAACTAGATTCTCTATAGCATGGAAACAGGCATTTCGGCCCAATGAGTCCACACTGACCCTTCGAAAAGTAACCCACCCAGACTCATTTCCCTACATTTACCCCTGAATAATACACCTAACACTAAGGGCAATTTAGCTTGGCCAATTCACCTGAACTGCACATATTTTGATTGTGGGAGGAAACCAGAGCACCCGGAGGAAACCCCCACAAACACGGGGAAAATGTGCAAACTCCACACAGACAGTTGCCCGAGGCTGGAATCGAACCTGGGTTCCTGGGGCTGTGAGGCAGCAGTGCTAACCACTGTGCCATGGTGACACCCCACAGAAAGAAAGGGAAATGATAAATTGGTTAGGATTATATTCCATGGAATTCAGAAGAATGAGAGGGTGGGGCAATCTCACAGAAGTCTATTATATTCTCACAAGACTGGACAGGTTAGAAGCAGACAGATGGCAGGAGAGTCTAGAACTAGGGGTCATAGTTTAAGGATGGGGGTAAACTTTTTAAGACTGAAATAGGGAGAAATTTCTTCACCCAGCCTGCAGAATTCATGATCACAGAAATGGGTCGGGGCCAAAACATAATGTGCTTTCAAAAAAGTGGTAGATGTAGCTGTTGCGACTAAAGGGATCAAGGAATACAAGAAGAGGTGAGATTAGGGTATTGAGTTCGATTATCAGCCCTGATCACAATGAATGGCAGAGCAGGTTCGGGAGTCAAATGGTAACTTCTGCTCCTTTTGTCTATGTTTTTATGTAAATGGTGGTTTGAACTATGTCATATTGACTCATCACTATTAAATGATCTCACTTTTATTCCATAAATATCGTAATTCAAATATTCTCTGTTTTATCTCCTTCTTGCTTTCTTATTTCCAATGATTAATTGGGCATTCTTAAACATTTTTCAAAAAAAAAAGCAAAGACCCAGAATTGCCGCAATGTGTTGTGCTACTTCTCTGCCAATTAAATGGGCTGCGCTGCCTGTGATATGAAAAGACACTAGCAGGAACACGTCTTGGATCCATGTATTTGCATAACCATTAAAGTTGTGAATTTGCAAAACAGGAGTCATTTGCTAGGGTGTTTGGAGATTGGAACCAAGCTTTTAAAAAGCGAGTCCAGCAGCAGCCGGCTTCATGAACAGCAGGTGAGCAAGGAACAGTGTTTGAATCACTTGTTTGACTGCCAGCTAGCTTGAATGTTTCCCGCTTGACTGTTCTTGTGCTACTTTACAAGAATGTCTCACACATGCGTTGCCAAAAAAAAGGGACAAGGGCAAGCACAGAAACAGAGATGGAAATGCCATAATCTTCCAGTGCCTGATCTGCAAACCCTCATCAATGAAATGGAGCGGAACAGAGTGCTGGCTGCCACTCAGTAACTTAACAGGGTAGAACTGTCTTTCACCACAGTGCATGAAAAGGGAAATCATGATAATGATGAGCAATTGGGATTAATTTGTTCCCTCTTTGGATCAGGAAAGTATCCAGAGCAGTAGGAGAGCAAAATTAGGATAATCTTGTCTTATCAAGTAGCTTGCACAAATACAAGACAAATTGGCTTCACCTTTGTTATAAAATTTGATCGTTTGAAACATCTACAATTTAAAAAAAAGACATTGTACAAAAATAAATTGTTTTTATTTAAAGTTAGCTCATATTTTTAAGCCAAACTCTAAATATGGAAATGAAATCAGAAAGCACACATATATATAATTTAACTGGACTTGAGTCCCCATCACAAATTATTTCTACTGCAGGAATGTTAATGCAACAGAAGTCAATTTTTATTCTTTATGTGTTATCTAAAATTGTACTAATGGAAATAATGACCAAAATAGCAGTTGCAATGGTTTATAACAGCCAGAAGCCAGTATAAAGAAAAATACAATATATATTTCTGACACAAAATCAATCACATGTAAATACAAAAGCAAAACAGTTAGTGCTAAAATCTACTGTCTTGTATATTTAATGTAAAATTGTGTTTGATTTCTGAAAATGTGCCCTATTAAACAATCAATCAAATAATGAAACTGAATGGTTTAGAGGAAGAATTGAAATGAATTTTTCAATTGCTAGTGATCTTTAATCTTCATGCTTTAGCTGTACAAACTTTGTTCTATAATACTTCCATGATAGACAATGTGTTATAACCAAAATTGAAATAGTGCTTTCATATCAGAGAATTCAAACAGCTCAATAAATGGACATGTGAAAATTAGTTGGTGATACAAACCAACTGAAGAGCATTCTGAATACACCCACTTTCAGATAGTCCTTAGTCGGTGTTCAGTCAGTTGATTTTGGAAATTTCTTCAGGAGATTAAAGTGAAATACAGCAAGTTTAAGGAAAAAAAATAATTGCATGTCGGAAGATAGTGCCCATTTTAATATTTGTCCAGCACCCTGTAAGTGCTTTTGAATGAATTAGCATCACTATTAAGTAATTTACTTGCAAAATTGAAACCTTTTCTCATTATCTGCATGTTTTACTGTTTTATTTGCAATTATATGGGTTTGGACATTTGCGATACAATGAATTTTAATTTGTAAAATTAGTCAAAAGTGCATTGCATTTAATCATTCTCCAGCATATCATGAACATTAGAACATAATAATATAAATAT